>NC_060912.1:7118657-7363657 GCF_014805685.1 Silurus meridionalis | reverse complement strand
TTTCAGAAAGCATTTTCCAGTGTGTCTTAGACTAAGCATAATAAACTAAGATAAAAAATACAAGTGCAATATTTTGTAATAAACTGTAATCCTGCTTTATAAACAATGTGTATAATGCCATATGGATGCCTTATTACTATATAATAATAACTTGTTGGATGAACATAACTATTACAACTATTTATGTAGATTTTGATGTTGATATTTACATGAAGTCTGTATGTACTATATTGACTGAATATTAAGCCATTATGCTTTATGAATGTTACAATGCCTTATAAATGCATTATAACATGTAACTGTGCACTTCCTATGTATTCATAAAATCAATGTGTAATGACCTATGCTTATATTAATGTTACAATTTCTTATGAATGTATTATAACGTGATGAACTTGAACATTGCACTTGTTCATGCCTTTGAACTTTATTGTACATAACTTTGCATCTATGTACTACCTATATATATATATATATATATATATATATATATATAGAGAGAGAGAGAGAGAGAGAGAGAGAGAGAGAGAGAGAGAGAGAGAGAGAGAGAGTCATGTTACAATATAAATGCATTATACCATCGTAATTATGGGATTTCTATTTACTATTGATGAAGGCAATTATGTATTTTCTCATAACAAGTCTTATGAATGCATTATAACATATTTATAAAGGCAGTATGTATAATGATCTATGTATATTCCCTTTAACATGCTACAATGCCTTATTGATGCACTATAGCATAATGAATTGTGTACTTTCTATGTACAGTAGATGAAGGCAGTGTGTGTAATGACCTATTAACATACACATGTTTAATTGCTTTATACCATATTCTTTATAAATGCATTATAACATGTTATGAATTGTGTACTTTCCATATACTGTCTAGTAATTACATATGAATATGAATATACTCATAACATGTTATAATGCTTTATTAATGCATTATAACCTGATATAAATTCCTTTATAGATAATTGAGTTTTATAGAAAGTGTTTTTTCATTTGTCACTTGTAAGAATAAGCCCTTATAAGCATTTATGTAGATTCAGATGTCAGTCGTTATTAAGGGCTTATGCAACGTTATAAATACCGAAGTCAAATGTAAATGCTTTCCACGTTTGGTTACATTTTTTATATATATCTTCTGTTGCCCTTATTCTCATTATTTATTTTGGAAAGCAGATGGTCGCCTGGATAAAAATCTGAAAATATAACGAGATGGATTTTAGGACCAAATCCAGCTCCCAACAGTGAAATTAATCTGGCTTAACACAGGCAATGACATAAATAACACGCTGCCTCAAAGCCGGAATTCCCAACACGAGCAGAAATGTCTTTAATTGATAGTAAACAGAACCACACATGCATTCTCCCTAAAGACCTTCATCACTTACTCACACAAGTGTAGGTTTAATACACACATTTCTGCATTTCCTATGTGTTCGGCTCATGTCAAAGGAAACGCACAATGACTCCGTTAAGTGCCATACCGTCGATCACGCCTGTTGTCCTTGTATACGGGACAACAACGAGCATCCTGGACACGAGTCCGGAACGTTCCGCTCAGATACATAACGCTAGAGTAGAGGTAAGGATTTGTGCATGCTGCACTCTGTTCCAGAGCAGGTTAGAGCGGTGAAATAGTTTCTACTCGACAGCGTTTTGTTCCACATCATCCTCTGTGGTTACATATAAACGGCTCACCACTGCTCGGTATGAACGAGAGGCTTTCCAGCGCTCTCTCACTCCGCCAGCCTAAACATACCGAATGCCGCTTCACTGTGATTGGCCACGTCCTGCAGCGTAGCTGATCTCTCGGCAAATCGGCTTCGACCAAAATACGGCGAGTGAGTTTTATGAATGGGGGAACAGGAGTACGGCAGGCGTGTTCGAGCGCACTCGGGCTCTGACAGCACGGCGTGCACATCACGGCTTTCCTAAACGGCTTTCAAGCAAAGGATTGATTTGAAAATTGCATTAAAAAAACAACAACAAGAAAACAGGACTGCATTATACAATAATAAATAAGTAAATAAGACAGAACAAACAGGAACTGTGCTGTATTATGCTTTATAACTGAAGTACCTTGAAATACAAGCGTAATAACCTTGTCTGAAATATACGTCGCACCTGACGTGCTCTCTCTCTCTCTCACTCTCGCTCTCTCTTTCTCTCTCTCTCTTTTAATGACAACTCTTCCAAATTTGATTAAGCAACATGATCTACATCTACATTGACTTTCCATGAAGGCGAAAAAAGTGGGGAACTGGGTTAAGTGCATTTCCAGGCTTTCCGGCATGTACACAGTGCCACCTACGTGCAGACAGACAGAGTGGTCCAGACACTGAAAGCATTACATCACAGCTTCCCCGTCCATTCACCGCTGTGCTCGACCAGACAAAGAGCCGTGGAACATCATTCAGCTACGAGGGAAGATAAGGGGAGGCTGCACCCTACGTCAGTCATCCGGCTCCGTTCTAATTACGCCGTCTGCTCCCGTGCCCTGATTCACAATGAGAAGCCTGGCGGTCGGGCGGCCTGCTTTTCGAGACGCTGCCCGGTGACACAATGACACGCTTTAGCTGCCAGGAGACGTGGACGTGAGGAAATGAATATGAAACAATGCACGAGATTAGGGACAAATCATTTTAAATTGAGTTCAAGTCACAAAAATCGTGCAAAAAAAATCATCCAAATCCCAATTCATTCCTGTTTTTTTGATATAAGAAATGTATCTAACCGAGGCGATTCAAGCATGCTGTTTTGGGAAGGTGTGTGTGTGTGTGTGTGTGTGTGTGTGTGTGTGTGTGTTTATGGTTTAGGCACATTCAATTACAATTTACACTCAAGTTATTTTTATTTGGAGCCGCTGCCATCTAGTGTCAGATGGCATTGAGCAGATTCCAACAACATGAATTGGAATTGTATTAAATAAATTCTTGTAGGGAATTGTGCATAGGGGGAAAAACTCATAATATTATTTTGCTTTTTGGAAAATCTGATGTGTCATAAACAAATGTCCGGGAATATTTTAATATAAAATAAAATGTGACTTTTTACATCTCAAGATTCAAGAACAAGAGCAACCTTGAAGGAAAAAAGTAGCTATACAAAGTTTTGCTTTAGAAAGAAAGAAAGAAAGAAAGAAAGAAAGAAAGAAAGAAAGAAAGAAAGAAAGAAAGAAAGAAAGAAAGTCTTTCATTTTTAAGTCATACATATTCCAAGTGGCACAAACTCATCGTTTTAAATCTTGATTTAAAGACATGACAAACTTAAAAACATGACAAGTTATCATTTTCAGATCTTATACATTACATCCTATTATCATATTGAGGTATTGTTGCTTTAGCACAAGATTATTTAAATTAGGACAACATGAGATAGTATCTCAAAACAAGAATCGCTTACGATTATGAGATAATATCTCAGTTATGGCTGAACATATTAAACTCGAATCAATTGTTTTCTAATTATGACTGTGTATTTATTATGACTTATGTCTCTTAATGGATATCTTATGACTCGATATCTCAGTGTTACGACTTGTAGTACGTCGAAAAATTATTTGACGCCTCAGAATTACGGCTTCATATATCAGCATGTACCATTGACTGAAAAAACAAGGTCATTCAAGGTAAAAAAAAAGATAGGATGGGGCAACAAAAGTCTGGAAAAGTAATTAAACAGTTGAAAAAACATTTTGCAACTAATAAGTTTAATTGGCAACAGGTCAGTAAGATGATTGGGTATAGTGTATATTATAGAGACAGAGTCTCTCAGAAGTAAACATGGACAGAGTTTCGACCAATCTGTTAAAAACTGTCTACAAATTGTGGAAAAATTTCAAAATAATTTTCCTCAACAAAAAATTGCAAAACAGCTCAATATCGTATTATGTACAGTAAAAAAAAAAAATCATCAAAAGATTAAAAGAATTTCGAGAAATCTCTGTGCACAAGGGACAAGGGCAAAAATCAATATTGGATGCCCGTGATCTTTGGGTTCTCAGGTGGCACTGCATTTAAAACAGCAATGATTCTGTAATGGAAATCACTGCATGGGCTCATTAACACCTCCAGAAATCATTGTCTGTGAACACAGTTTGCCATGTCAGCTACAAATGCAGGTGAAATCTCTATCATGCAAGAAGAAGGCATGCGTGAACATGATCCAAAAATGTCACTATTCTCTCTGGGCCAAAGCTCATTTACAATGTACTGAGGCAATGCGGAAAACTGTCCTGTGGTCGGACAAATCTAAATTTGAATTCCTTTTCGGAAACCATGGACACCACGTCCTCCGGAAAGACGAGAAGGCATGTTATCAGCGCTCATTTAAGAAAAAATACACATCGTATAGGAGTGTATTAGTGCCTGTGGAACGAGAGATTGCACATTTGGAAAAACTTCAAATCAGAGCAGCGAATGCTTCCATTTTGCATACTACATCTATTACAACAGCATGACTTCATAGTAAAAATGTCTGGGTGCTGAACCGTCCTGCTTGCAGTCTAGACCTTTCAGCCTTTGAAAACATTTGGCACATCATGAAATGAAAAATACAACAAAGGACACCCAGAACTGTTGTCACATATGGGACAACATTCCTCTCCCAAAACTTCAGCAACTGGTCCCCTAAGTTCCCAGATGAATAATGACAGAAGACATGATGCTACACAGTGGTAAACATGGCCCTGTCTCAACTTCTTTTTAAGACTTGTTGCAGTCATGAAATTCAAAATGACCTTATTTTCTTCCTTAAAATTGTATATATTCTTAGTTTATACATTTGATAGGGCTTTTTCCTTTACTGCGAATAAAATCTGGATTTATGAGATTTGCAAATCATTGCATTGTGTTTTTGACATTTTGCACATTGTCCTACCTTTTATGCAATTGGGGCTGTATATAATCATCTGTATGTAATTGATTACGATGGTATTCAGGTTTTTATTTTCTTCATTTGTAGGAAATGTCTTAGAACATAGGTTGTGTTGAGGTGATTCAAAATTATGAATATCATGGATCACAATGTGTTCAAAATGTAAGTCAATTGAGAGTCAAGCAAATGCAGACTTTTAGCAAAACCAGGACCAGGAGCATGTGATTTAGTATCAATATTGTATGACGTGATATATATGACACACATCTATATATCTATCGATCTATCTATCGATCTATCTATATACAGTACAGACCAAAAGTTTGGACACTCTTGGCATTCTCTTGATGAGCTTCAAGAGGTAGTCACCTGAAATGGTCTTCCAACAGTCTTGAAGGAGTTCCCCGAGAGATGCTTGGCACTTGTTGGCCCTTTTGTCTTCACTCTGCGGTCCAGCTCAGGTCCGGTGACTGTGGAGGCCAGGTCATCTGGTGCAGCACCCCATCACTCTCCTTCTTGGTCAAATAGCCCTTGATGCCTTCAGTGTGACTCTACAATTTTCATAGTCATGAAAATAAAGAAAACTCTTTGAATGAGAAGGTGTGTCCAAACTTTTGGTCTGTAATATATATATATTTGACATACCATCAAACCCATAGATGTTAATACCGCACAAGTCTTTGTATAATTCTGTCCAGGTACGCAGTGGTTTGATTTTCAGATGTGTAACACTGTCACTAAGAATCTTAGAATTAAATATCCTTAAAGTAAAAAAAAAAGAAAAAAGAAAAAAAAGAAGAAAAAAAAAAGAGACTCACAACAAACTTTGCTTTCAAAACTTTATTTAAAACAGTTTGCAGTAATGGACATCCACACACACACACACACACACACACACACACACACACACACACACAGAGCCATGTCACACATTTCAACACACTGTTTTTTCCCATTTCATTTTTCATAAAAAATAAAAAATAAAAACAAAAAAAAGTAACTGACCCTGAAATTATCATTAAGCTTATTGGGGACACTCCAGGCTATGGAGCAAAAAAAAACAAACAAACAACAACAAAAAAAAAAAAAAACACAACCAGACACTTTTATATCATTTTGCACACATTTGCAGGCCTACACTTTCTATAGTCTTATATTGTTCTGATTTGTTTAACAAAATATTTACTAGAGTAAAGTGCAGGGGAAAATCAGCTTCCAGTGCAAATCATATGCAAGACATGCATACACTATATAGACACTAGTTCTGGGACACCGGATTGTGTTAACACAAACTGTTACCACAAAGTTGCACAAAATTGTACACAAATTGTATACAATGTATTTGGATGCAGTAGATTGAAATGTTCACTTCACTCAAACTTGAAGACCAAAATCTGATCCAGAAATAAATTGCTCCTGTGCACAAAGACGAGTTGTCGTGTAAGTCAACAATACTGAACACCTTTGGGATGAATTAGAACATTGCCTGCACCTGTAGGTCTCACCTACATCAGTACCTGAATTTACTAAAACCCTTGTGGCTGAATGAGCACAAATCTTCACTTCAAATTCTACTGGAGCGTCTACTCAGAAGAGTGAAGGTTATTATAAGAGTAAATGGAGACTAAATATAAAATGGGATGTTCAAAAAGCATAAATGAATCTTATAGTCAGGTGTCCCCAAACTTTTGTTTATATAGTGCACACGTTTCCCCCTTTTTTTTTATCCTTTTTGTTGTTGTTGTTTCCCCAAAGGTGGATGTGAAAACTAGAAGTAATTCATTACAGCATCGTTTTAGTCTTTTAAAGGTAGCGAAAGGTGTCGAACATTTCCTTCATATGAAATCAGTAATGAAATTGGCTCAAAAATTTAAAAAAAACAAAAACAAAAACAAAAAAAAAGCTGTGCTGTTTCTATAAAAATTCAAGAAGGTGAACTTCACTTTCAGTAATTTGGTAATGAAATACTACACATCAATCCCGTACCTGAAAAGGTCAATAAGTCACTTTAAATAGCTTCATTTAAAAACATTTAAAACATTTTTTCTTTTTTCAAAATTCGACACTTTGGTAGTGTGATGTGTAAAATGAACGATTTTTGTGTTTGGATGATGTGAGCCGTTCGATCTTTTACATACAACCAGAGATCCTCCAGTGAACCCAAAAGCATATAATTATTTTTTACCATCATATAAACAAAAGAACTGGGACACCTGACATTTCCAGCCATATGTGGTTCTTCCCCAAACGGCTACCACAAAATTAGAGGCACACAATTGTATAGGACGTCTTAGAATGTGGTGGCACTTCCCTTAATCTAGAAGACACAAATCTGTTCCAGCATGATGATGCCTCAGAACAATATGAGCTCAGATATGGCTTACATGGGTTGGAGTTAAAGATCTTAAGTTTCCTACTATAAAGCTCTGACCTCAAGCTTTTGGAAACATCTTTGGGTTGAACTGGAACGCTGACTGCACCCCAGGCCTCCTCACCTTACATCAATACCTGACTTTACTAACGTTCTTGTGGCAGAAAGAGCATAAATCTTCACAACCAAAATCGAGTGGAACATCTTCCCAAAAGAGTGGATGTTATTATAAGAGTAAATAGGAACTAAATTAGAATAAAAATGATCAAAATGAGTTACAACTTTTACTGCTGCTACACAATTCATTAAACTTAATATATAACTTCAAATGTATATTTATTTATATATGTTTCTCTTTGATTTTTTTCTCTATGGGATCAATAACGTGTTCAAGATGCACAAACGTATCAGGTGTCCGAAAACTTTTGTCCATAAAGAGTTAACGTTTGGTGACGCATTACACAAAAATCACACGTATTCGAACCTGAACAATGTGGAAAAGTGTAAAGAAAAAGCTTTATGTTCTGCATTATGATCTTCAAGAGCGATAAGGAACAAAACTGAACTGATAACTGCCCTGAGAGAATCAGTGCTGTGGTAATACACAGCGCATTCATCTGTATAGTGACCCTGTTATGCAAAAAAAAAAAAAACGACTGGAAGACGGAAGTGATTTCAATACACATCTTAGGTATAGAAACATCTATGCAGGAAGATGGGACTCTTCCAATCAAGCCAAGGGTCGATTGGGTTTAAAACGAGGGAGAAAATGGCAACGCTTTGCAAACAGTCTGACTCGAATAAAGGATGTGGTGTTTTCAATTTGGCTCCAATCACGAAAAGTTTGTAAGTAAAATCAAATAGAGAATCCATGAATCATCAGTCAATGAGAAGGTAAACACCGATCAGCAGTAACATTAAAACCACTGTGAGGTGACATGAATAACATTGTCTTTTTTACAATGGCACCAGTTGGTGGGATTTATTATATTCTCAGTACGAGTACATCCCTCACATTTCAGCAACCATTTCTTCTTAAGGGGCAATACTATGGAAATAAAATTTGGATATATTTTTGAGTATTTAATGTGCAGCTTGTATAGTGGTAGATTTACTGTTCCTCTGAAAATAACTCAACATACAGCCATTATTGTCAAAATACCTGGCAACAAAAGTGAGTCTTCCACTCCTCCATAACGACATCACGAAACTGCTGGATGTTAGACACATTGCGTTTCTTCACCTTTCGCTTGCGGATGCCCCACAGGTGCTCAATAGGGTTCAGGTCTGGAGACATATTTTCTGCATTAGAATGTTACAGTACATGTTGGAATCCATGATTCCCTCAATGAACCGCAGCTCCCCAGTACCAGCAGCACTCATGCAGCCCCAGACCATAATGCTACCACCACCATGCTTGACTATGGGCAAAAAAACATTTTCTTGATTCTCCTCAACAGGGCATCAACACATGCTGGACACCATCTGAGCTAAACAAGTTTAACTTAGTCTCATCAGACCACTGGTTCCAGTAATTCATGCTCTTGGACAGGTCATCTTCTAAAAAACCGTTTGAGGGATTGATTCAGAAGAGGCTGCTTCTGAGACAATGGCCATTCAAACCGACTTGTTGCAGTGTGCGGTGTATTTTCTGAGAAGTGGACATTTTGCTTCTGCAACATTTAAAGCAATGCTGCAGCTCTCATGCGTCTGTTTTTTGAAGCAGCTTTTGCACCTGATGCACAGCACAAGGACTCGACTTTTTTAATCGACCATTGTGAGGTCTGTTGAGTGGAACCCGTCTTGGAAAACCTCTGTATGACCCTGACCACTGTACTGTAACTCAGTTTAAGGGTGATACTGATCTTCTTTTAGCCTCGGCATCTTTGTGCAGAGCAACAATTCAACTTTTCAAATCCTCAGAATGTCTTTCCCATGAGGTCCATGTTGAACATCGAGTGGTCAGTATGTGAGAATTGTACTCAAAGCACCAAATTCTAACTGCTCAAATACAAGATACACAAATGTGTATGGTCCTGACAAGCAGACAAAAACGAACATGATGAATAGGGTGTACACACTTTTGTTGCAAGTTATTTAGACAATAGTGGCTGTATGTTGAGTTATTTATTCAGAGCACAGTAATTCTGTACTACTATACAAGCTGCACATTGACTACTCTAAAATATACCCAAGTTTCATTTCTATAGTATTGTCCTTTGAGAAGATTTACTTAAATGGTTGCTAAAATGTGTGGGGTGTACTCACTTTTGTGAGATACTGTAATATAGTCAGGAGAAGACCAAGTTACACTCCTTCATGGCTACTGACTTCCTTAATATCAGTGGCCTTAATGAGCAGGATAACATACACTCCAAACCTCAGTCCGATCAGGTATCCGTATCTAAAGTCCAATATACATCACAGCTCACAGGACTTTAAGTCCAGGCCTTAGACAACTCAGTTGTGGCACGAAGGTAACTAGACAGTATCAGGCAGGTGGTTTTAATGTTATGGCTGATCACCAGACACCAACGATCGCTGATGTAATGACTGATCGTATCGTCCCACGCTTCTGCATCAGACGCCAACTGGGATACAACTGCAGCTCGACCACCCAGACCATGGGACGTATCCAAGGAATCACTCCGGGATTTCCTTTTTCATTGCATTTTCACAGAATTGAGGCGATTTCCATTTATCTGTTCCTTTACCTTCTGAAATTATAGTGCATACATAGAAAATAGATTTAAAACCCCCCCACATATATAGAGAACGAACGACTCGTCTGTCGCTCGCTAGGGCAACATCCTATATGATACAGTAGTGGGTTTAAAATATAAGGTAGGAATCTTTAGCTTAGTATTTAACCTGTAAAAAAAAGTGAAATGAGATAACCGTGCAGTTTTGATCGTGTACAGCTGTTTTTTTTCTCTTAAATGGCAGACCGATTTGACGCAAAGTTGTTTTTTTCTGAGGTTTTAGCTTTGCGGCTCAAGTCCGAGACTTTTCCACTACGATGTCCACTACTCTATGCAAACATCACACTTTAAAAGATAAAGACAAACATTTCATCTGGATGTACAGAATGACAAATACAAACAAAAACAAAAAAGTATCAAAACTACCAAACGTGAGCGGTTCCGAAAATCCGTCTGATCCCGACTGTACCGGAGTGTCTCATTTCATCATTGCAAGTCCATACCCACAACCCACCATAGTAACAAAACGTGACGTGAAGCGTCTCCTGTTCCCCTCACACCATGAGCAGCTCGTCCAGAGGCAGCATGTCGAGGTCGTAGGAGTCGAACAGATCGCTGATTCCCTGCTCCTCGTCCATGCCCAGCGGGTACTCATCTCCCAGGAGCGTGGGCGAGAGCGTCACAAACGGGCCCAGGATGGACGACAGAGACGAGCTGAAGGGAGACAAGGGTGCCGTCCCAGACTGCGTCACGCTGCTGTTCGGCTGGTTATACTCGCTGATTTCTATGTCTTTGGTTTCTTCTGTAAAAGAATTTTTTCAATGTAGGTAACTAGTCTTGTTTTCTATATGCAGACAAGCTGATAATGGTGATGCAGAAGTTTAGAGGGGTGTACGAAAATATCGATATGCACGAGTATCGTGATATTTTGTTTGTCGATTCTCAAAAATGCAATACCAATATAAAAAAAAAAAATCATACAAAATTCATTGTATGCAGTTGTTTCATTTGGAGTTTACATCCTGACCTGTAGATAGAGAGCAGTCTTCTGAACTTACACAGTGACAGGAAGTACTAGCATAAGGGCATGACACCAATGTTAGCCTTAATTTTCACCTGATTCCTGGGGGTCGCTGTGGTAAAAACGATTTCACCAGAAGTAGTCGCAGCGTTAACTTACTTGCACCGACAGCAATATGTTTTGTTGATGTGCGGTTTTGTTTTTTAGGCGTTAATATGATAAAATAGCATTAAAAACCTCAGGGACAACCTGTGCTGTTCGGGATCGCACTTTGGGGCAGCGTCACTTCGTCAGAAGTAATAGAACAATAGAGGAAATAGAATAATAGTAGAATAATAGGATAGTAGTAATTACCTTTCTTACTCTGTTTTATTTTTTATAGCTTTTAGATGTAAAACACTAGTTCAGATCATGCGTCTACTATAAGCCTAATAGTAATGGTCATTCTATAATAATATAGTACAATAATCATCATCGTCATCATTCCCACTTCATATTAGGTGTCCAACAACTATGTGGTAAAATTTACTAAGAATTAAATCAAAATGACCATGTCAGTTTCAATGATACTAATTGTGTTCATGTATTGCAATACACTTGATGCCACTGAGGTGTGATCTGTGTAAGGGCTGGCACAGGTTTCATGGTATGGGTAGGTTTACAGAGTTAACAGTGTCATTTTAGATGTAATTAATACAAATGCAGATCCCAATGTGTTCTGGTTAAATAATTTTTTTCTTGGTGTAGCGCAAAATATCGTATGCGATATTCTGACTCGATATTCTTTGCCGATATACTGCCGAAGACTTTTAGCAGCGTATCACCAGATGTGGCTCACCTTTAGACATTCGCAGGAAGGTAGTGTCGTTTCCATTTACGTCCACACCATTCCGCAACGGACTCCCTGTCTCACCGGTGTCCGTGCATAGGTAGACATCGATGGGGCCTTTCGAGCTGCTAAGATGCACCTGTAAACTCTACACCGGACATAAACACACCGTTGGATAAATGTATTGAATACACTTTCTATAAGTAGGTGTACAAGGCTGAAGAGTGTTTGTTTTCTTACCTCTTTTGGATCAGGAACCTCCAGTTTGGTTTCGGAAGGCGCTTTTACCGCTATAACAGTTTGATCCTGCAAGCTTTTGATTCTCCGGATGTCCTGGTACGTGACGTAGGCATACGTGGGAGTAGATAAGGAAAAGGTGCCATTTTGACGGGTTTAAAGTCCTTTTTGAATTTAATGGTGGCAGAATTTATTTTCGTTTCAGAAGGTTGGGCTTCACTGTAAGATGGACCATGTCTCCACTAATTGGTTTTATTGATTATTTCCTTCAGGTGTCCTTATCGTCTAGACTTGAGGTGACCCCAAATTGTTGATGCTTCGATAGGAGGAGCCTAATTTCCAATATCACAGAGGTGTTATGAAATGAGGATCATTCCATTTTGGATATATAGGGGTGCTGTACCTCTGATTTCACAAAGAACTGGCAGTTTTCCCCAAAAATTCATATACAGCGTATTATGCTAATGTTGTAAATATAAATGTGAAAAGAATGAAGTGTTTAATAAATATATTTAATGTGTGTAAATAAACCCCGTGAATGATTGAAGTTTCCATGATCCGTGACCGAAACAGGAGCATCATGGCGGCAGGGATTTAAATATTTAACAATTCCTTAAAGGTATATTCCGTTAAAATTTAAGTCTAATCTAATTAGTTAAAACTCGGCAATTCTGATTCGACTTTGTAACTCAGTAGTCAGGGACACCCCTAGTGTACAACTACCTTGAGTTTAGTTGTTGACTGGTTTATGTATAAACACCCCCGTTTCCACTGTATCTCTCCAAAGTCTTGTTTAGTGAATGAAACCTGTTTTTACCCAAACATTCGTTCCCTGTTTAGATTTCCTGGTTTTGCTCTGGATCTTGTCTCGCTGATCACCTGACCTTTAATGTTCATTGTTCTACTTGCTAAACAAAATTTGTCTACGTTAATTGTTCATAAAACGTCTTTGCATGCGCATCTGCAATACCTCCATTACGTTTTCCGATATCAGCAAACCCGCTCACTATTAATCCTGCAATCTGATCAAGCCAGGCAGTAAAGGATATTTCTGGTTGTGCATTTCCTCGGTCATCTGCTGCACGTTGTTAGTGCAGGCCTGAATGAGCTCGTCGAGTCGTCGTTCCTCGTCTCGCAGGGCCAGCATCTCTCGGCCGAGATTCTGCAGAGGGCCGAGAGGACACAACGGCCCTGATTCTGAGGGTAGAGTCGAGCCCCTGGAGCATACAGGCAAACCTAAGATATAAATATCATCCACGTTCCACAGTACCACCAACTGTTTTAAGTAACACTTACAGCCACTGGATGTTGTTCTTCGATTTCTTCTTGATGAGACGCACCCCCTCCAGTACATTGGTGATGTCATACAGGCGTCTCTTCTGAACGTTGAGAGTGTCGGCAGCCTGGTTCAGGTCTAACACGCCATCCGAGGACTGCGCCAGGAGCTGGCAGAACTTCTTGGTCAGGAGGCCGAGGGACGTGTCATAGCGGGACTTCTCAGGTGGGGTTTTAGGAGCTGACGCATAGAAATGGAAAGTTAAGGTATATAAGTATATTTATTATAATATTATATATTTAAGTTACGTCTATAAATTTATCAAGAGATCTATCCAAGATTGGAAGGAACTAGTGGTGGTCCATATCATACCACCATTGGGCCATTATATCTAAATATAAAGAACAGTTGTCATGTGTTTTCCTTCCTAGCCTAAAAGAATGGCCTTGCTAGGGCTCGACAAATCATGATCCAACTTTCCAGAGGTGATTATACGTTGACAGGGAAAGAAATATAAACCAATGCCTTATCGCGAAACAATAGTTTCTTTTGTTGCACACACTTGAGATAACTATTTCCTACACTTCAATCAAGTTAAGAAGACTTTTTTTGAGAGCAGGAATAAGACAGACTGCGAGTCAGACTTAAAACCAATTCTATATCTTCGCACAACAGACTTAAGTTACTTTCAAGGAAAAGCACAGCTTGTGTGGATCGGTACTCAGTGCTCGCACATGGAAGCTGCTCGATTTACTGCAGGATTATGTCGAGAGTGTAAATGTGACATATACGGTGGTGCACGAAGTATAAAAACCATGTGCTTAATTTCAAGAAGAGATACACTAGGTAGAATATT
Organism: Silurus meridionalis; assembly: GCF_014805685.1. Taxonomy (NCBI): domain Eukaryota; kingdom Metazoa; phylum Chordata; class Actinopteri; order Siluriformes; family Siluridae; genus Silurus; species Silurus meridionalis. The sequence continues at coordinate 7,349,478 of NC_060912.1, read as the reverse complement.
ACTCCAGTAAAAGTGCTCCCTAATGACGTCCTATTATCAGTTTTACACAAAACTTTTGCTTAATCAACTCGGTTTATGTGAAAAGACTATTAATAGATTAATATTCATTAATCAAACACTGATATCTATTCAAATGATCATGAGCCAAAACCTTCAAAATAATCACACAAACTCTTTACATTAAATCAGATGCGCTCTCACTGAATCGGGCCGCACCACATCATAAATATGGATGAGGTTCCTCTGACGTTTGACCTGCCGCTCACTCGGACTGTCTACAGGAAATGCGAATCATTCGTCACGCTGAAAATAACCGGGCATGAAAAAAAACACACTTCACCTGTGTTCTGAGCTGCACGGCATCGGGAGAAAAGCTTCACCGATGCTGATTTTTAAATGCACGACAATGCCAAAAGATAAACTCTGGAGATAAATTGTTGTGAAAGGAAGGAGGAAGACAGTGACCAATGACTTTCTTGGTAGGCTACTGTTTAGATACAAGCCGTGTAAACTTTCGTTAAAGCCTGTGTAAAGTTAATTAGTTTCAATGTAGGAACTTAGGAGCTGTAGGAGCTTATAGACAGGTGCGGCTTATTTATGTTCAAAATAAAAATCTTTGTCAAATTCAGTGGGTGCGGCTTATATTTGGGTGCGTTTAATAGTCCGGAAATTATGGTAAGTACAATAACAAATTACATTCACTTCGTTACTGTCCACCACTATATGCACTACATGTTTGTTTATCACTCTTTTAATGCCCCACCATCAACAAGGGGTATTTTCATGGCAGGATCAAGGTAGGTAAGATGGGACATTATGGCAAAAAAGGCTTACATTGTTTGGACTGCGAGTCCTTAATTTTAATACTTCAATTTAATAAATATTTAAACAATTTAAGACATTGTCTCGTAGCATCTTTGCAGAGATGAATACTCAGTAAGAATGACAGTCATTACTTTGCTGGTACATATTGAACTCCAACATATGTGGGTTTTAGGAGTATATACTGTATATGAGTCTATATATCATATTAGGGGCTCATTTGGTGGAAAATCATGTGCAAGCCTGGAGTCTCTTATACGGCATCTTGTGTATAGGATCTGGTCGTGTCTGGATTCAAAATGGCAGGTGAAGAAGTTTTTCTGAATCAATAACTGGTTAAATTCCATTTGAATGTTTTAGAAGTATGAGCGTATTATTGGTATAAGGTCTGAGAGTGGAATTTTACAGTCTGTGACTTCCTTTTGAGTTCTTCCTAAGAAGCAACTTCTGCCTGTTCATTGTCATACAGTACCATGTGTACTACATTAGAACCTTTGTTAGGAAAGGATAATAATCAAATATAAAACTGTTTAGTCTGAATTTTGATAATCTTGTTATTCAGCCTAGTCAGTAAAACTATTATGGGACTAGGCAACACATTGGAGCTTTTTCAATTGACTGAATTTATGACATTTTGAATGCAAAGCAGCCTCGTTTTAAATGAAATACTTTGACTGAAATGCTTCATTTTGGAACTATTGTGCATTAAACATTCAGAAATGAAATACCTTTAGGGCTCTTCATTCGGAGAGCTGCTCTGCGACCCCTCGGTGTTCGGGCCGGTTCACTGTACTGATGATCTGCGATGTCCAACTCTAAACGCCTTTTGGCCTGCACAGAAATACGTTGATGGTGAATTAAACCTTATGAGAAAAGGCAGCAACAAAGCAGAAGTGCAACACGTGTGACAACTGGTTTCTGACTCGTTTAGCACAATCGACACGTCAGTGATGAAGTTTGGAGTGAAAAATCAATAGACTGCTAAACAAAGCTTGAGATTAAAGTGGAATACAAAGTGACGGGTGAGAATGGACATGTTGATAAGACCTCTGAACCTAAAAGCATCCTGTATAATATTGTGCACTTCGTAGTACTCATATGGTACAAGACAATCTCAATAAAACATTAGACGAGATACCACACCATACGATAACATGTTCACTATGTCGGGTAATGTTGACTCCTCCAACACAAACCTACCGTTACAGCATTACAGGAAACTTCAATGTTCTTTTTACATCAGCAATCGGATTTGGGTTTGAGCAGAAATAAACATTCTGGGTTTTTGGGTAAGAAAGATATGTATCTGTTTATTAGCAGGTTCTGTTTCACCATTAGCAAATTTGTAGCTCTCCTCCATTTTTAGTAATCCTATGCTGTCTTTTTTTACAGGTGTTCTTTTATCAAAACATTGCCAGAAGTTTCAACTTAACGGACAAATAATTTGAATACGTTGTGCATTTTTACATAACAAAAATTAAGACAAACAGCGCTTGAAGTAAGGCCGCATGCATTCATCAAAGGAAGAGAAAGTAGATGAGTGTTCCCCATTTTCTCTTTAGCTTTACCGCAAAAATGTTCAATTGCACGAATTTTGAGAAGGATGTGAATTTGAGTTGAAACCACACAGAATTTGGTGACGTTTTTTGTTCCTTCGGCTGAAGAAGAACTCTCTTTAGCTTTACAGCTACCACTGGTTTACCACAGCATGATTCTTCACAGAGGCTGTGTGGATGAACAACCATTCGAATTAACAATCCAACAGAGTAAACATACGGACTTGTACGATGCGCTTAATCCAAACGGCGATTTTGTTTGCATTAACAATTCTGGAGATTTGTTTAAAATTGTTGGATGTTACGCTGAAGATTTCATCAATAGACCGATTTCAGGATTAAGCACTTCTACTATACTCGTAACGATCGTTTATTATTAGTCGTCAGAGTATTATTAATTTTTTCTTAGAATATAAACTTTTTCTCGTATCATCGCGTCGTATCTTGGGGAACAAAACATTATTCGCAAAACGTTATGACTCGAAACGTCTTCAAATACGCCAAAACCCAAAACACTGACACTCGTTTCTATATCACCACAGTACAAAAGCATAAACTGTACAATAGCAAAGGACATTTTTTCCAAATCCTTTGACTTTCTTCAAACTGAAAAAAGCAACACACACACCCCATCCCCCATCTCCACAAAACAAGGCCTAGACTGAATCCCCAAATGGCTTCCCTTTTAAGCCTAAATGCTCTACAGAGCTGGAGGAAGCTGTAATTATTATATATTACATAGAAAAAAACAAAGCTCTTATGTGTCTCAGTCCTTAATATTAACAGATGATATAAATATATGTTTGAGGTTTTTTTTGTGGATGCAATTAAAACTGTGCTGCTTCACATCTCTCTTCACACACTCTATATATAGGCTATAGACTCTCTCTAGTCTATATTTGTGTAGTAGAGATGAATTTGTTAAACACTCTACAGTCTCTAAAGATGAAGCTTTGGCCTTGTGTGTGTGTGTGTGTGTGTGTGTGTGTGTGTGTTGTAGCTACATGTAGCAGCCTAACTTAGCTTCAAAAAGACTCTTAAAACATGTAGCTCCCAAGATTAGCATGACACATTAAAAACAAATATATATGGATATTTATATCCATACATTGTTGTCATAGTGTGTTATTTGTGTAGTCTTTTTATGTATATTTTTGTATACACTATTAGCAAAGAAAGCTAGCACCTTTTTTCTTTGCTAACTTTTCTTTCGGTTTGAAGCTAACCAACGCTTTTACTTTTGGGTGAAAGGAAAGTTTATAGGAGTGTGTTTATGTGTGTGTAAAACAGGATTTGACACACTTTTTTTGGAGTGTTATTGAGGGCAGGACACTTTGGGACATGTCCTAAAATTGGCGGCACCAACATAATACTATTATTACTAGTAATAATAACAACAACAACAACAACAATAATACATCCACAGGATTGTATTGTTGTGTATAAAAGACGCTCTGAGAGTGTGTGTGTGTGTGTGTGTGTGTGTTTGTTTAGGTGATAGATAATAAAAGGAAAAACAAGCTTGGAAGTAGACAGGCCCATAGTATTGGAGCTGGGACACCATTTAAAGGCATTTCACCTTCACTAAAATTGGCGTACAATTTAGGATCATTATAGTTTTAGTAAAACCCAAAAGATCAGAACCGGATCCGAGCTCCAACCTCCGAGAGATCAAGTGGATCTTCAGGAAGTGGCCGTCGGTATGGTTGTTGTTATAGCTGTTCATTTTTTCGTCCAAAACTCGACCTGAAAGTGTTTTTACTTTATATACATTATACAATATAGAAAGACAATCCTTAAAAGAACCGATTACCGGAGGTCGTCCTAAAGCAGGTCGCAAGCCGGTTCCGTTTGCAGATCCTTGGAGAGGAGTCGCGTACAAGCTGCCGGATGAAGCCACCCGGACATGATTGGGCTGCGAAGGCGGCGTGATCACTTGGATGTGCGCGGTGCTATAAACCGTGGAGCGCCGATCGGAGCCTGAAATCGACCCCACGTTCGGCTCGATACGAGGAGCCGACACGACCGTTCTGTCCGACACCACCGCGACCCCCTTCCTCATCTTCTCCCTCTTGTTGTACCTCTCGTACTTCGATTAGATTTTTCTGGAAATCCCACAAACGCAGCCACAAAATATTTGCAGATATCGAGAAAGGAGGGTCTCACGCGTTCATTTCGAGCGCGATCGCCAAAGATCAGCGGCGCAAAAGCGGCAGATGGACGCGAGAACGACGACCGAGCGAGAGGGCGAACTTCCCCCTCGGAGCCGCTTCGGAAAAAATGGCTCCAGGAAGCGGACAATGAATGAAGGGGGATGCGGTTTTTACGCGCGAAAAGCCGCCTAGCGCGAAACTCAGATTTCCCGGGAAAAATTTGAAAGGAATTTGCATCTTCAAGCCGATTGGTCGATTCTCAAACGGCGCCCGTTATCATTTGTCAAATGGTTATTACAGCTGAGCCAATAGGAACGAAGAAAGAGAATGAAGACGGGGTACGTGTGGAAATAAACTATTCTGGGAGAAATCTGAATTGATGCATAAACTTTAATAAAAATAAGACCGAAATTTCAGACTCAAGTGTCAATCATTAACAGCTTTGCGAAGTCTTTTTTCAGGGGAAATGTGCTAGAAGCCGCCGGATAACGTCATAGGTTAATTTGCATATTCAGGGTATCGTTGTAGTCGTTTGCATGTAAAGACGTGTTTATGAAGAAGGGAGATGTTCAGACTTACACATGCACACACGGTTTTATATAAATAAAAAAATAATGTGAAATGTCTTTCATATAGAAAAATAAATTGTCTTTTAATTTAATATATAAAAAATGTGCTGGAAACTGTGTAGTTCTGTGATTGGTGGTTGGGAACAATGTTGTTGAGGCATTAGTGGTGGGGAAAAGTGCTGTTCAGTGATTGGTGTTTTGGAACTGTGCTGTTCAGTGAGTGGTCATTTGGAACAGTGCCATTAGGTGAGGGTGTTTGGGAACTGTGCCGTTGGCAATTGGTGAGTTGGAACCATGCAGTAGTGACTGTTCACTGGAAACAGTGACGTTCAATAAGGGTGTTTGGGAACAATGCTGTTTGAATATTGGTGATTGGGAACTGCGCTCTTTGGCGATTGGTAACAGTGCTACAGTGCTGTCAGTGATTGGTGATTGGGAGCAGTGCTGTTCAGTGATTGGTGATTGGGAGCAGTGCTGTTCAGTGATTGGTGATTGGGAGCAGTGCTGTTTAGTGACTGGTTATTGGGAACAGTGCTGTTACATTAACATTTATAAAATATAAAAAGAGAGGCTTGTGAGGAAATTTTTTTTTTCAGATGGCAGAAATAAAATAAATGTATGGACATTATACATATTTTTTAAAGCAGGAGGTGGTCATTTATAAATCAAATATTGTAATCATGTGCAAGTTGCTGTTCTACAGTCCCTTCCAAAACTTTTGGAACAGCAAGGCCAATTCAATGTAGACTGAATTCATTTGAGTTTAAAATTAGAAGCAATTTAGAATCTCAGCTTTTATTTTCATGTAGTTAAGCATATACAAATAAACCCCAAAAAACAAAACACAAAACTTTTTAAGCTACACCAAATATGACCCATTTTGTATCCAACCAATCTTTCATTGAGCAAAAATAGTGGAATACGTGATTGATGGGGTTTTTCTTATGTGTTCTGTTAGATTGAATGTTTAAATGATAAATAGTTCTGAACATCTACTCATGGTTTCAGCCTTCAGTTTTACCTGTGTAGACGGGATTTGTTGTTACGTACCATGACCGAACATGATCAGAGAGATGTCAATGGGGAAAGAAGCAAGACAGACAGAAAATCAATCAGAGACTTTATACAAAAACAATGGGCATTGTAGCCAAAACAGCAATTTGGAATTGAAGAATGAAAGAAAGAAACCATTTGTGTACTGAAAAAAGAAATCAAAGGTTGTCTAAGGATTACAAATGTGCTTAACCATTACTAAAAGCCGAAGTGAAGAAAAGGAAAGGATCTGTTCATGATCCAAAGCATACAAGTTCAGCTTTCGAGGCGTCCTGAGGTTTGGCCAGCTTTAGTCACGTCCCACCTCATGAAGATTATGGACCTTTGAAGAAGTAGATGCTGAACTCGCAAACATCCTGTACCATCTAGGGACATACCAGTGCCAATTGGATCCCACTACGTGTGGAGTTTTGACATTGGACCTCCTGGAGTGTTTAAAGGCTCTGGCATGGAGCTGGATCTGTGATGATCACAAATGCTAAGTAGCTCCTAGTTTTATAACCATAATGACTGTATAAGACTGTAGAAAGAACATTATTTATAGTCTTATACTCCAGTGTTCTGTATTGTTGAAAGATTTATGATCAAACTCTTGATGTCACCCAAATGAGGATGGGTTTCCCTTTTGAGTCTGGTTCCTCTCAAGGTTTCTTCCTCATAACATCTAAGATAGTTTTTCCTTGCCACAGTCACCACGGCTGCTCATCAGGGATAAATACACACCATTCACCTTAACTGTTAATTTCTGTAAAGCTGGTATAGCTATAGAAACTTGACTTGTAAACATGGTGGAGGTAGTAGGAAAGTGGCAGCAGAATGAATTCAGAAGTTCACAGAAACATTGTCTGAAAATGTAGAAGCAGTTCATTGATTATGTCACAGAAATAAAATGATCGTACAAGAAGTTTTTGTAAAAATCGTAGTCATTTTCGAATAGTTTTGTCAAGAAAAAGTCCAGACACAGGATGAAAACAAATATTTACATTTTATTCAGGATTTACATCCACAGCCAAGGCTTTAAACCATCCTAACATGTCAACATTAACGAAATTAATAAACTTCAAATTGAAAAGTAGAGTAATAAAATTATTTCATGCTGTGAAAATCAGTGTAAATGTCATAACAAATAAAGAATGAGCCTGAGAATAGTTAATCATCAAATTTGATCTTTTTCCCTTGGAAAGCTGTGATTTGAGCCTGCTGCTCTTTCCTCTTCCTGCTGGCTTCCCACGATGGATGCAGGGCCTGCTGGAAATGGGTTCCTGCTTTTTTCCTCTCAAATGCAGGTTTACCAGTGTTATATCCTCCTGGACCTTTTGGTTTTGAACTCTCTCTGGATCCAGGTGGCTGACTTTTAAATCCCTTTCCAGGACCTTGGTTTTTAGGCCACGATGGTTTCTCATCACCTTGTGAACGCTTCTGATTTGAAAATCGTGGAGGTTCTAGACCACTGTGCTTACCCTTCTGAGAGGAAATTCCGGATTTGGAGAGAGAGGAGCAGAAGACGGACTCCACTTTGAACTGAGGAGTCTCGCAAGCCTTATTCTCTCGAGCCTCTTTAGGGTCGTTCGTTTTCTCCTTCCTGGGCGCAGTGTCGCTTTTCTTCTTCCTCAGCTTGCTCACTTTGCCGAGGAAGAAGTCGTCGTCGTCGCTCTGCTCTGAATAAGAAGACTGCTTGTGGAAACGTTCTTCGGTGCTGTCGTCGAAATACTCTTTCTCTTCATCTGAATCAGACAAATCCGACTCCTCTTTCTCCTTTCGGTTTTCTGGTTTCTTGGTGTCAGGTCTGGAAACCTGTCTAAGCGGAGGTGCTGGTGGTTTGCTCTTGGATGGCAGATTCTGGACTGCTTTGACAGCTGGTTTGGGACTTGATTTTGGAATTGCAGGACCTCTCGCAACTTTTTCCAGATCTACTGCTTTTGATTTCTCTTTTGCCGGAGCCAGGTTGATATTCTCTGGAGGCTTTCCAGTATCAGACCTTGGTATTAGCTTTAAGATTGGCTGCCTTTCTTGTACTTTCTTATCCTCATCTCCATCGAAATCATCACTAGTCCCTCCCTCCTCCTCCTCCTCCTTCTCGTCCTCCTCCTCAACCTCACTATCACTATCATCAACCTTCATCATTGCATTAACGCCCTTATTCTCTTCTCCAGGCTTTGTGGCCTTTATCTTCTCTTGTTCAACGGCTTGTCGGACGTCTTGAAGCTTCTTCACGAAGCGCTCGTGTGTGACTATCCGTGCAATCGCTCTCTCTACAGCGCTATACTCTGGGTCCTGGAACACTTTCTCCATATCGATGCCCCCTTCAATGGCTCTGGCGGTTACTTGGTCGGGTAAAAGAGTCCTCAGGACCTGCACTTCTTTTTGCAGCCGTGCCACACACTCCACATTCCCTTTTAGCTCAGACTCGTCAGTCTTTAACTTTTTGAGATTGGTGATCTGCTGGGTGAGATTCCGGATAATCAGCACTCGGAGTTTCTTTACCTCCTTCCTCATCCTCACTACCTCAGCTGGAGTGATGTCTGAGGAGCTCTGGACAGACAAGAACAGATATTAACGGATTGGCTGAAGTGTGAAATCTGATTAGTCTTGATAATCTTAGATTTACTGTGCATCGAAGGAGTCTTTAGTGTCAAAAGTAAAGTGTTCAGACATGGGAAACCTTGTACATTAAATGTAACAATAAATTGATATTAATGCCTTTTTTTTTTTTTTTTACTTAACGAACTGCCAATTGAGGAAAATAAACCCTGAGGACATGATACTGTTGGAAAAGAATAAACTTTAGTTCAATAATGCCATCACACTGCTTTGGCATTTATTATTATTTTATAGCAGCACCTCTTCTACTTCTTCAACATCTTTATTAGAGAGTTTATATAATGTTTATATAATGATACACTATGGCCTGCATCTGCCTCTTTCAACTACCTGCATGTCTTCCCTCACCACATCCATAAACCTCCTCCTTGGTCTTCCTCTTTTCCTCCTTTCTGGTGGCTCCATCCTCAGCATTCTTCTACTGATATACCCCATGTCCCTCCTTTGCACATGTCCAAACCATCTCAATCTCGCCTCCCTCACCTTGTCTTTAAAACGTCCTACATGCGCTGTCCCTCTAATAAACTCATTTCTAATCCTGTCCATCGTCGTCACTCCCAACAAAAACCTCAACATCTTCAGCTCTGCTACCTCCAGCTCCACCTCCTGTCTTTTACTTAATGCCACTGTCTCTAATCCATACAACATCGCAGGTCTCACCACAGTCCTATAAACTTTCCCTTTCACTCTCACAGATACTCTTCTATCACAAATCACTCCTGCTATCACTCTTCTCTACCCTCTCCACCCTGCTGCACTCTTTTCTTCACTTCTCTAATACACTCTCCATCACTTTGCACTGTTGACTCCAGGTACCTGAACTCCTCCACCTTCTCCACCTCTTCTCCCTGAAACTGCACCACTCCACTGCCCTCCCTCTCATTCACACACATGCACTCTGCCTTAAGAGAACAAAAGTTATGAAAATTATTTATAAAAAAATTTTTTTTTTTTTTTGAAAGAAGCGTTTGAAGTGAAAGAAGCGTTTAAGGCGTGTGTCATGAAAGGTAAATTTAGCAAACCTCTTTTGATGTGACTGGATCCTTATTTTGCTTTGTTGGTTCCTTTACTTTCTTGTCATCTGCTTCCTGGACCTTTTGTTGGGAGCCATCATCATCATCATCATCATCATCATCGTCGTCATACTCCTTCTCCTCTGAACCCTCTTCTTCATCGCTATCTAGATCTGATTCCCTCTCTTGCTGGCCAGAGTCTCTAGATTTTTTTTTTGCCCTCTTTTCAGAGCTTGTCCTCTCTGCTTTAAAAGCTTCTACTGCATTTTTGATGCTCTGGATTTTCTTGCTGAACTCCGGGTGCGTGGCAATGCGGGCTGTGGCACGTTCTGACAAGCTGGAGTCTTTATTCTGGCACACTTTCTCAAAGCTGATGTCGCTCTGCAGCGCCGTCTTAGTGACGCGGTCCGGTGCGAGCGCCTTCAGCTCGCGGATCTCCTCTAACAACCTCGCCGCTCTCCTCTGGTTCCTTTGCAGGTCGGCTTCGGTCCCTTTCTTCTTCTTCAGAGCGAAGATCTGGCGGGTGAGCTTGCGAATGATGAGCACTTTTACCCGCTTCACCTCAGCTCTCATCTTCACCACCTCATTGCTGAGGTTTAGTGCTGCTGGCATCCTTAATCTGGCTGTATGTAGACCTCTGGGGAAAGGAGACCAGAATATTACGGCCATTGGCATTTCAAATGACGGGTTACACATGCTCTTGAGCAGCTACCTGGTAGACACACGTCTTCAAATTGTTTAAATGGTCTTACTTTGGTATTTACAGATTTCAATTATCTTGCATTACAAGGATTCGTGGAGATACATTCATGCATTGTGAGCATTTAAAACCAATATTTTACCTCATTATTAAATCTAGCATGGGATTTTTAATGGAAACACAACATGTCATCCTGATATTAATATTCTGGGCTGTAAAATAAAAGCATACACTGCACAGATAAATGTTAGTGGACACCTGACCATACGTGTGATTGTAGAGATTTGCATGGGTGTTATTAAAGCCAGGTAATGACGTAGAGTGAGGAGGCCTGGGGGGTGCAATTAGCGTTCCAATTCATACCAAAGGTGTTCATGGGGGTTGAGGTCAGAGCTCTATCGCAGAAGATCTTCCATTCCAACCCATGTAAACCATATCCTTATAGAGCAGTCTCTGTCTCTCTTAGAGTCTCCTACTTTGTGTAAAGGGAAAAACTAACAGCACTGCATCCAAAGCCGTCCTAAACAAGTTTGTGTCTCCAACTTTGTGGTAACCGTCTTGGGCAGGATCACATATGACTGGAAAAATCAGGTGTCCTAGTACTTTCATCCATATTGTGTATATGGTATATAGTGTATGCTTGTGTTATGTATGTTAGTATGTATAATATCTGAATCTGAACCCAAATTTACCACCACACACATTCGTTTCACATTGTCCTAATTCCGACTGTCAGTTTTAATCAGGATAGTTTAATAAACTGTGATGTTAGTCTTTTTTTTCCCCTCTTTCTTTTTAAATAACTACTTTTATAAGCGTTGAATAAAATGTATTGAATGCAGGAACCTAAAATCTTATATAATCATACATTACATAGTTTGTCATCTTCCCATTAAGAAAAAAAAATGCTAATCAAAAAGAAACATTAATAAGTTGTATCCTTGTGTGTTTCCCATTCTGGAAACTTCTCTCTTATAACGTCATCATCTATTCTTTAATCGTGATTAGGAAAAGTGGACCTCCATTTCTTTACAGTTCATTCCAGATTTTCAGGCATCCGAAAACAACGCATTTAATTAACATTTGGGAAAAACATTATGCCACATTATGGAACAAACTGAAGACGAATGAAAGAAACGTGGGGATTGTTATTAGTTTGCCAGCACGCGGAGTCAAATGCATGGAAATATGATATCTTCAGCTCAGATCAATCTAAAAAATATAGTAAAATACTGAATCCCTATGCTGTTCTAAAGATCCGTAAACAGCATACATACAATGAGAATGGAAATCAAAATCAAATGTAGGTTGATACAAAACTGAAGTTATAGTAGTAGGACGTAATATAGCACCCCAAATTTCATACCATGGAAGACTGCAAGTAAGTATATCGTTTATTTTTTTTACGTATCATTCCTTCTATATGTATATGACGATAAATCTGTTGTAATCTACATACCTTTAAAACTAGAAGTATCACATTTACGCGTGGAAGACTCTCTCACTGGGCGCCGCCATGACAGTAGACGTTGAGAGGGAGTGGCTTGGTGACGTCATTACGCAGCGGACACGTTGGATAAAAGGAGGGTTTTTTGCTGGATTTGTTATTTATCGCGCTGTTGTGGTTCATTCGGGTGCAGATGCGTGGGTCAGCGGTAGGTCCGTTTTTTGACTGCTTCTGCTCAACCTGAACGGGGGAAGAAGAATAAATAATACACACAGTTATACGTCTTTATTCGAGCCGAGAGAAAGAAAGAAAGAAAGAAAGAAAGCGAGGGAGGGGAGAATGAAGCGGCGCAATGCGGACTGCAGCAAGCTCCGTCGGCCGGTAAAGCGGAGCCGTATCGCCGAGGGAATTCACGGCAGGTACGCGGGGAGAAGACGCGCCTCGGTCCGGCCACTTCCATCAAACACCGCCGCGCCGGATAGCAACGCTGCTGGTCCACTTTCAAATAGCCGCTTCTTTTGTTTCTTCCCTCTCCAAAGTGAGCTCCAGCTGGCAGGAGAAGGTCCAGGCTTAGCTAACCCGAGAACCCCTGGCCTAGGTTTAGCTCAATGCATCTGTTATTATACATTATAACATCTACAACGCAATGAATCAGTGCTTTGCAGCATCCTGAGCTCATAACTTGCTTTGTATCCTGGACCATCCTAGTCCAAATATCTCCAGATCCCACCTTCTAACCTCTTCTTAGACTTAGAACTTCATAAAAACAAAACATCACACCTTCCTAAATCACTTCTAATACATGTTAAATATCATATGACCTGCAACTCATGATCTCTATAAAACCTGTTATCTAAGGATTATAAATGCAACCCCCCCTGAAATCATGAGGGCCGAACTCAAAGTTCAGCCAGCGCCAGGTAATAAGTCTGCGGCATGTTTGCTTGGTTTCTTATCTCATCCCGATAGCAGCTACGGATTGCTCCTGGCCTGGATTAGGAACAAAACCTAAAAAAAACTGGTGCAGAATGAAATAATGGCATGCGATTCTATGGAAGATCTGCCTTGTGTAGCACAAAGCAATGTTTATTTTTTTCCCCCCATTGTTATAAACATGTTTCTGACACGTGATCTCTGTGTATGAATCGTGTGTCGTAGTACTTTCCTCTACCTGAAGTTCCTGCTCGTGTGGGCCCTGGTGCTGCTGGCAGACTTTGTCCTGGAGTTTCGCTTCGAGTACTTGTGGCCTTTCTGGCTCTTTATCAGGAGTGTGTACGACTCCTTCAGGTACCAGGGACTGGTGAGTGACATCGTCGTGTTAAAGGGTTTCATCATCTGTTGAGCGTGGAAGTGCAAGGATAAGGGAAATATCAGGACCAGGTTCCTGGGATTGGGAAATATTCAACAACAGAGTGTTATTGTGCGGTTGCCATCCTGAAGGGTGTTTATGCATGAATGTGTAACGTCTACACAACAATGTTATGTTATACCAGGGATACACCAATCAGGCTTAACATTATAAATCACTGATTATCCCCTCATCATGGCACGTGTTAGTGTGGTCCTCAAAGTTTGTGTGTTAGAAGTACATAAGGATTAGAACGAGTTTGGCAAATTGTGACGTCTAGACGTCTAGACGACTGGGTCAGAGCATCTCCAAAACTGCAGCTCTTGGGGGATGTTCCTGGTCTGCAGTGGTCAGTATCTATCAAAAGTGCTCCAAGGAAGGAACAGCGGTGAACCGGCGACAGGGTCGTGGGCTGCCGAGGCTCGTTGATGCACATGAGGAGCGAAGGCTGACCCGTGTGGTCCGAGCCAACAGACGAGCTCCTGTAGCTCAAACTGCTGAAGAAGTTCATGCTGTTAATGCTCGACGGATCAGGACTGTTTTGGCAGCAAAATGGGGACCGACACAATATTAGTCCGGTGGTCATAATGTTGTACCTGTTAGGAAGCAGAGTCGAAGCATCTTATATACATCGTATATACAGTTTTTATTCGCTTTTATGGGCTGTCTGTCAAATAAGTTCTTGTGTAAGTTGCTATGAATATGATTGTATATTATTATTCGACGAGGTTTGGGGTGTATCTTTATATCTGCGTAAGTATTCCAGTGTAGGAAGCTAATAATGTTTCTTATGGGAATTCATATCTCAGAGCTTGTTTGCAAATCCAAAATTGCACTGTTTAGGCTACTAAAAGCGTCCAGTCCTTTAAAGCGTTCGCATATTCGCGCACTTTTCCTCCTGATTTTTTTTTCTTTTCCCCAGGCGTTCTCTGTGTTTTTCGTGTGCGTCACGTTTACATCAGACATCATCTGCCTGCTGTTCATCCCTATGCAATGGCTGTTTTTCGCCGCCAGCACTTACGTCTGGGTACAATACGTCTGGCACACAGGTACGTGTTATGATTCCTTTATTGTGTTTGTTGTGCGGACATTTGTTGTGGTGAAAGAACACATTTTTTTTGGGATCGGTGTCTGGTGTATGAATATCCAATTCCACCAAGCAGGCGCTAATCGTCAATTTCATATCTAAGTTGAAACATAGTCAGAAACTGAAAGGGATGTGTAGGAGGAACATGCTGGATGAGAAACAGCCAAACTCTGCTACTCTGTTGCGTTGACTGGGGTTTCAAGACGTGCTGTTCAAGCTGTTCAAACATGCTTACTTCTCTTCGACATTGGAGAATGTCCAGCAGTGCCATCAGCAAAGATCTGCCAGAAACCCATGGAAGAATTGTGGTCAAAAAAGCCATACCTGTGACATGGAAACACGGTTAAGAAACTCGAATATGCATGAAAACAAATGGCAACAATTACAAAGAATTTGTTTTAGGTGATGGAAGCTTACAGATGCACATTCTTTTAAAAGTAAGATTACAAATAATAATAATAAATTGTGAAAAAAAAAAAAAAAAAATAGTACAGGTAAAAAAAAAAAAAATGTATAATAATCATCATCATCATCAATAATAATCATCATCATAATAATAATCACAATAATATATAATAAAATACAAAAAATAAAAAAGAATAAAGAAATGTACTGCACATTTTTGTATAGAAAGAGTATTACTGCACTGAAAAGTACAGATTTAGGTTAGTAAAATGCAGTATTGCACATATTTTTATTGAACAATGGGGAGCGCATTTAAGTGTTCATGAGGTAGATTTTATTTATAATTTATTTAGTTTATAACCTGTGTACATAACGGGGGATAAAGTATTAATTCTTTTCATTTTGTAGGCTTTCAAAAGAATTTTCTAGATTATTATTTTATAAAATATTCGTAAAATCCAAAAGTCTGTCTCACAAATCAATCAATATTAAAAAAAAAAACTTTTATTCAAATGCATTTTCTTATGGCCTCTGCTTGAAATTGAAGCTGCTTTTTCCTGCTTTTATTTCTGTTCTACCTCCACCCTCATCATTAATCATTTAGTGCACAATTCATAATTAACCTCGCATTAAAAGAATGACAAGAATTATTCTCCTAATTCTCTATCAGGCAGAAATGGGACTGTAAGGGGCTTTTAAAAAATAATAATAACAAAAAAAAATGAATAAGTAGTGACGCTGCAATGAATGAAAAAACGCAATCCTTCAAAATGCTTTCAGTGCCCCCCAGAGCAAAGACGAATTCAAAGAAAAGAGAAACGAAAAAAAAAAAATGTATGCAATTAAAGAAATAGAAAGCCACATGGTTTGAGATTTCTGTAAGCGTTCTCAGAAGTCCGTGTTTGTGTACGTGTTGTTGTTGTTGTCGCTAACATGAGCACACTGTCCGAGATAGGAAACGAAAACCTTTCCATTGCCGTTCAAGAGAGCGAGTTTGGCTAACCGCCTTGTGTTGTCTTGTGTCCTCAGAGCGAGGTGTGTGTCTGCCCACGGTCTCTCTATGGATCCTCTTCGTCTACATCGAAGCCGCCATCCGATTCAAAGACCTGAAAAATTTTCACGTGGGCCTGTGCCGTCCGTTTGCTGCTCACTGGTAAAGCTGTCTTTTGCCGACTTTCTTTTCACAAAGACATGAATTCTACAATGTGCAATCAGGATTTATTGTTTTATTTTCCTGTAGGCCTGCTTTATACTTACTCTTACTAGGGCTGCACGATGTTGAAAACAGATGTGATGTGTGATACAATAATGCACCGTGTGCAATGGGTTGAAAAAACAAACACACAGTGTCAGTGATTCGCCTCTAGAGGCCGCTCTCATAAAAGCAGCGGACTGGAACCCGGAAAAACTATCTGCATGGCTTTTGCCAACTATAATCAACTATAGGTGCTCAAAATAAAAATAAGGTTAATCTCTAATTAAAATAAGTCGCTCAATATGTATATAATTTGATATTTTGATCATTTTAGTATATTGTGCAGCCCTAATACATACCATGTGCTTACACATATATTATGATGTTATTTTGATTTGCAGCATATCAGTGATAGACATAAAATGTGTGCTTCTGGTTGGGGTTGTTCTGGTTTCATGAGTAGTCATGGTTTAAGATTGGATGGTTACCTCACCGCTGAATTTCTTTGTTTTGGGGCACCACTTTTCCTTGCATTTACCTTCATGTTATTCATGAAGCATTGGTCTTATAAAGACCAGTTGGTCCAACTTGTTTGGACATGATCGCTCAGTGGTTAAGGCTCTGGGTTTCTGATCAGAAGGTCAGGGACTCCAGCCCCTGCATTGCCAAGCTGTCACTCTTTGGCCCTTGAGCTCCAGGTGCAATGTATCATTAATGAAACTGTACTTTGACACTGGCTTCCTATCATGAGAAGAACGAATTTCACTGTTCTGTAATGTTGCATGTGATGAGTAAAAAGTCTCCTCTCTCGCTCTCTCTCTCTCTCTCTCTCTCTCTCTCTCTCTCTCTCTGGCTGATTGATGGAGTGAAGCTACAATACTATAAAGACTTCCACGCTGAACATGTTGAAACCCAAGCAGGTGCTGCTATGCTGAAACACTTCAGTGTCACTGCTGCTGGTTAAAAATACTCCAATCAGAAACACTGTTGAAGAGCTTGAGGTTGATTAACAAACAATGGGAAATGTGTAATTGTAGCTAGAAGGTGCACCAGCGAGGTAGGCGTGTCTAAAAACCCTGCCATGACTGAGCGTTACCTGAGCCTTGTCGAGTGAGATGTAAAGGGGTGTGAGGAAGAAACAGAGGTTTATAGCAATCACAGGGACTAACTTGTTTCTGCTCCACAACTTTAACTACAAATGTGTCAGAAATGTTTTTCCTGTGGGTAATTTTCAGCCGTTCCATTTCTCTTCACAGCATCGGCTACCCGGTGGTGACGCTCGGTTTCGGCTTTAAGAGCTACGTGAGCTATAAGATGCGCCTACGGAAGCAGCAGGAGGTGCAGAAGGAGAACGAGTTCTACATGCAGCTCCTGCAGCAGACTCTGCCTCTGGAACAGCAGATGCTCCAGAGGCAGGAGAGGGAAGCAGAGGAAGGTAAGCAACACATGATTTGGAGCAAGAACATTTTTTAACGTGTTAAACAAGCCGACATCATCATCGCCGGATAAAAAGGTGTTGGGAAAAAAATTATTTGGTGTAAAGAAAAAGAAAGAGGGGAAAAAATGTGACATGCAAATTTTTTTTTTTTATGTTTTTTTAATTTTTTAAATAAAACATCTCCTTGTAAGCATTTCCACCGTTACTACGCGTGGCTACGTTCTTATTTTAGTCACCACATGCTGCTAAATTTACTGCTGCTGGGCATTTTAATGACGTCTCTATAGACCTGTTTAT
Source organism: Silurus meridionalis (assembly GCF_014805685.1). Lineage (NCBI taxonomy): Eukaryota > Metazoa > Chordata > Actinopteri > Siluriformes > Siluridae > Silurus > Silurus meridionalis. Next base: position 7,331,794 of record NC_060912.1, on the reverse strand, counting down.
TGCAAATTGTTATGCAAATGAGCATGGCATTTAAAATTCAGCGTCTCTTCTGCTTGGAAGTGGAAATGTAGCATGAGGCTGCCTCATGTTTACTTCTGATATCATGTTGTCGGCTGCCAAAATCTCCACATTATTCCTCGGTAATTGGTGAACCAAACTCCTTTTTTTCTTTCTTCTCCTCCCTTCCAATCTAGGAGCCCCTAAATCCATGCTGGAAGCAGATCCGACGCTTTTGGCACAGAACGGCACCAAGAAGCTGCCCATCTCTTTCCCCGAGCTGGAGCAGCGGGCTAAGAAACCGCACCAGCACAGCATCGGAATCAACAACAACATCCTTCACAGTGTGGAGTCGAAGCTGCAGGACATTGAGTACATGGAGAACTACCTGAGCAGCAAGAGACTGAACAACGAGCTGAACGGGTGCATGGAGGACGTGGGTGGTGCAGATGCAGGCTCCGCCTTCTCCTCCTCCTCCTGTTCCAGACATTACAAAAATTCCTCCCCACGCAGCCACAGCTCCACCAATGGCAGTGTGCCATCCTCGTCCAATAGAAGCGAGAAGAAGCAGAAGGGCATAGGGAAGAATGCTCATCGAGAGCTGATGGAGAACTGTATACCCAACAACCAGCTCAGTAAACCAGACACTTTAGTGCGGTAAGAAGCTTCTCAATAATTGCAGATTAATATGTAATTTATTTATTATCTTTGTCACACAGGTTGTTTTTTTTGTTTTTTTTTTAATGAAAATTTATTTTTTTTTCCTGTTGTTTTCTGCTTGATTTTCAATTTTTTTAATCCAATGGTTGTGATTTATTTGACATGGGCATTGTAGTTCATTTCTAGTCTATTTGTATAGTGCTTTTAACTACCGGTATGTATTTTGTCCAGAGCAGCTCAGAATTCGATTTTTAAAGAGAAATTTCGCAATAAATACATTTTCAAAGAGAAGCCACTAACCACAATAGCAAGTGGAAAAACTCCCCAAGACGACAGGAGGAAGAAACCTAAAGCGGAGACCCCAAATATTCATTCATTCATTCATATTTCATTAACTGTTTAATCATTACAGAATATCAAGAGCTAAAAAGTAGGAATTAACACTAAATAGGATGCCAGTAAATCTAGAGTCACCAAGTCATGTGGAGGAAACTAGAGGACCAAAAGGAAAACCACATGGAGAAGAGAGACCTTGCAAATCTCAGCAGAGACTTCATGCTTGGGCTCGAGCTGCTGCGTGACCGTGTCTCCGAAAAATCACTAATAAATCATTATTCAAGACTTGGACTTGCAATTAAGTTGAACTAAAAACCCTTCTGTTTCATTCCGTCATGTACAAACTGCCCGTTTACATTACGCTGAGATCCGGTCTCGACGCGTCCTCGGGTTACCTCCGGACCAGGACACGCTGCTCAGATAACATTCCTTTCGGAAGAGCGTTTACACTTTTCCACATACACAACATCCAGATACGGGTCGCGTGTTAATGTAAACCTCTGAAAACCTAAAATTGCCACTATGTTTTCTAGCTTTTATTTATGAACTATAATTTATAATTGTAGACAAGCCCTTAAATTCAGAAAATCTTCTTCAGTCGGCACAATAAGTTCTAAGCCACACAAACCACTGGCGCATGCCACAAATGCACCCAAATAATGAGAGTGAAACGTGCTGCGGTTGTGTGTGCAGTCTGGAACAGGACGTAAAGAAGCTGAAGGCGGATCTGCAGGCGAGTCGCCAGCTGGAGCAGGAGCTGCGCTCTCAGATCAGCTCTCTGAACAGCACCGAGAGGAACACTCGGTCTGAGCTCAGCCAGCTCCGGCATGAGAATGAGCTGCTCCAGAACAAGTGAGGATTCAATGCTCACAAAAAAAAAAAATTAGTACCAATGCACAGGTCAATATCCAATTAGTTATCACCGGATTGTTGTTCTTTAAAATATCGCATGTAAGTGTTAATGCTGCTTTGTGTCTTTGCATCAGACTTCATAACGCAGTGCAGTCCAAGCAGAAAGACAAGCAGACCATCGCTCAGCTGGAGAAGCGGCTGAAGTCCGAGCAGGAGGCCCGGACGGTGGCTGAAAAGCAGCTGAACGATGAGAAAAAGAGGAAAAAGGTAGAAGAGGCAACAGTCGCCCGGGCTGTTGCTCTGACCGCTGCGTCCAGGTAAAGCCTGAGGAGTTGGAAAGATTATCTCTAAGCTCTGCCCCTGCACAAATAGCTTCTACAAACATATGAATCTTTAAATAGGTGCAGATCTGTGAGGAATAGCATGGAAAAGAGAGGGTTTAGGGACAAGATATGGCTCTTTCATATTATTTTATGTCTTAAGGAGTACTTTCTTGTGCCACATCATATTTGTCGAAATCACGTTTGGTTTCTCAGCTCTCATGCACAATGACGTGACCCTACTTTTTACATTGACCTTGACTTCTCTTATCATTGTAGAGGGGAGTGTCCAGATTCTCTGAGGAGTCGAGTTCGAGAGCTGGAATCCGAATGTAAGAAGCTTTCCCTCGACCTCAAGTTCAAAGAGGAGCAGGTCCGAGAGCTAGAGGGCAAAGTGCAGGTGAGCCGCAAGCCTTTCCCCCCCAAATAAAACCCCTCTTTCCTTTCCACCTCAAACAATAAATACAAGTGGGAGACGTACAGACTGTGGTTTTAGGTAAGGGACCTCCGAACGATCGGTCTCTGATCGTAATCAGCCGATAATCGTTTTAGGAACTTTGATCGGCGGTCTCTATAAAGGGCGGTCCAGAAGGGCCGATCAGATCAGAACATTTGCAAACATCAACAGTTGACATTTTTAAAGCAATTTAAAAGAAAATGTCTGCGTGGTTAAATAATATATGAAATAATATTTTATAATATTTTATAAAAAATACATTTATATAAAAATAAATTGGAATCGATCAAATGAATGCAATACACTTTTATATTAGATTAGATTAGAATCTTCGATCAAATAGGCAAAAATTAAATTGATTAAATCAAATTTAATAAATGGAAAACTTAATTAGCACAACTACTACAAACTGTATTTTCAGTACGGAGTGAGTAGTTTTAATAATCAGTTTTAAAAATGCGTTTAAAGAGCGAGGCAGAGACTAAACAAACCCGCGGTCCGCCACTCAATACGTTCGTGAGGAAACTCTCGGTTTTATTTATGTTCCACACGCAACAAGGATTGCATTCGGTACACACGTGCACTAAACCGAAAGTCCTGTATCGAAACGATTACAAATACGTGTATTGTTACACCCCTATATAGTATAATAAAACAGTGACGTTTCCTTTTTTCCGTTTTTGTCAGGAATTGCACAAGTACAAAGAGAACGAGAAGGACACAGAGGTCCTCATGTCAGCACTGTCGGCCATGCAGGATAAAACGCAGCACCTGGAGAACAGCCTGAGTGCCGAGACCAGGATCAAGCTGGATCTCTTCTCAGCACTAGGAGATGCCAAAAGGCAGCTTGAGATTGCACAAGGTATTTTTTAATTCTCAGTAGTTAAATGAGGTTGTTTCTCCCCTCAAACAAAGACACACGTCCTATTCATGTTTGTTTTTGTCTGCTTGTCGGGACCATGCAAATATGTGTAGCTTGTATTTAAGCAGTAAAATTTGGTGCTTTGAGTACAATTCTCTCATACTGACCACTGGATGTTCAACATGGCATCTCATGGTAAAGACTCTCTGAGGATTTGAGATTTAGAATTGTTGCTCTCTACAAAGATGCCGAGGCTAAAAGAAGATCGGTATCACACTGAAACTGAGTTACAGTACAGTGACCAGGGTCATACAGAGATTTTTCAAGACGGGTTCCACTCAGAACAGACCTCGCACAGGCCGAACAAAGAAGTCGAGTCCTCGTCCTGTGCCTCAGGTGCAGAAGCTGCTCCAAAAAAACAGATGCATGAGTGCTGCAGCATTGCTTTAGAGGTGGCAGATGCAGATGGTCCACTTGCCAGTGCTCCACACACTGCAACAAGTCTGTTTGCAGGCCATGGTCCCAGAAGGAAGCCTCTTCTGAACCTGGCTCACAATAAAACAGTTTGCTAAAGATGACCTGTCCAAGAGCATGAATTACTGGCAACATATCCTGTGGTCTGATGAGATTCAGATAAACTTGTTTGGCTCAGATGGAGTCCAGCATGTGTGGTGACACCCTGGTGAGGAGAACTAGAAAATTGTTTCTTGCCTACAGTCAAGCATGGTGGTGGTAGCATCATGGTCTGGGGCTGCATGAGTGCTGCTGGTACTGGGGAGCTGCGGTTCATTGAGGGAAGCATGGATTCTGAAGCAGAACATGATGCCCTCCCTTTAGAAAGATCACAACTCAAGATGACAACTGCCTTGTTGAGGAAGCTGATGGTGATGGAGTGGCCAAGAATGTTTTCAGACCTGAACACTATTGAGCACCTGAGTGGGGAAGCGCCATGATGTCATTTTGGAGGAGTGGAAGAGGATCTCAGCAACAACCTATGCAGCTGTGGTGAATTCCATGCACAGGGGGATTAAAGCAGTGCTACATAAAGATGGTGTTCATGCAAAAATATTGATACTTCGGACATAGTTTTGACATGTTCACTTATGGTGCACTCAGTTTTGTTATTTAGACACTGATGGCTGTATTTTTAAAAGTCTGTAAATCTGTACTGCTAAAAATGTTTTTGAATGATCACAAAATTCAAGATATGGGGGCAGAAAATGTTTTTATTGTTTTATATCATTTCATATAGTGACACAAGTAAAATGTTCTTTTTTTTTTTTTTTTTTCTTCCTCTAAAAAAAAAAAAAAAAATATCAATAAACAAGAAGTCAATATTAAGAGACTTATGTTTTACACACCCCCTGTTTTTGCTCTATTTCACCAACAAAAAATATTTCCAAACAAAGCACTGCTTTGCATCTCTGAGCAACATGATGTTTAGTTCTTGAAAGAATCACCTGTTTAAACGATTCGGTTCAATTGCAATGACTCACTAATTAACATCGACTTACTGGTTGTTTTAATTTCCCATTTAAAGTCGATCTTTTTTTTTTTTTTTATATCAGTATTCAACATTTTATGTTTAAAATATGAAAACATTATTTATGCAGATTAAAGCATTGCATGTCCCTCTGAGCCGCATTAAACAGTGTGTAAATAAATCGAAATCTCACTTCAGGTGCAGCTCCTGTTTCTTCTGCATTGCAAAGGGGAATATTGTCGATACTGATTTAATTTGCTAGGTAACAGTTAAAATGTCACGTTATCCTTGTGAGACAACGAGTCTTCGTAGGCGAAAAATGGGTTCACCCACACCGATTAAAAAAAAGGTCTTAAAAATCGAGGCAATAATTACAGGTGTTATAGTGTTAAGTGATGAAGAGAAACCCAGTCCCAGCAAAATAAAAAAAATTCAAAGAATTCAAAGATTTTTCAGCTTCTGTTTCCCTCTTCATTGCTGAATTTTCATACATAATTTTTTCTCAATATCGCACACCTCTTTTGTAACACATAAGATCTGTGTGCAGGTCAGATCTTGCAGAAGGAGCAGGAGATCAAGGAGCTGAAGCAAAAGATAGCAGAGGTCATGGCCGTCATGCCCAGCATCAACTATTCATCTGACTCCAACAGCATGCCTCCTATTTCACCTCACTACTCGTCAAAGTTTATGGACACGAGTCCATCCAGCCTGGACCCCAATGCGTCTGTGTACCAGCCGCTTCAAAAATGACCCCCTGCCTTTTTTTTTCTTCTTCTTCTCCCCCCCCTTTTACTGAATTGACCAGGTTCAGTACAAAGACCTTTTTGAGCGTTTTTATTATTTTTTTTTTTTTTCCAATTTATTTCCTCCACCTCTTACTGATTTGACCAGGTTCAGTACTATGACCTTTTTATTTTATTTTATTTTATTTTTTTATTTTATTATTATTATTTATTTTTATTTTATTTTTTTTATTATATATATTATTTTTCTTCCCCCCCCCCTGTACTGAATTGACCTTTTGTGAGGTTTTTTTATTTTATTATTATTATTATTATTTTTATTTTATTTTTTTTCCCTCAATGATTATGACCGTTTTGTAATTTGGTATCGATTTAAACTCCAGGGGAAAAAAATGAAAGCTTCTTGGGCCGGATTTTCTGCGTGTTCAGTTAAGGTGCTGTGGCACAGTTTTGTGTTAGAAAACTGTTTATCATATTATTTTCCACAAAAGAACAGTATTTATCATGGGTTGCCATTTTTTTTCTCTTGTGTATCTGAAACATATTTCTGTTTCATTCTAACTGCGGTATTACAGTTTCTATTTAAAATAAGCATCAAAATGTTTGTTTATTTCTCTCCTCAGTGTTTTCGTTTACCCCTTGTTAAAGGAAGGAGTTCGACGTATTCAAAGATTTTATGCTGCATCGATATTTTGCGAAAACACATTGTTTTTGGCCATCAAAGCAATTCCTCTTTATAACCGGACCAAAACTGAAAATAAGCTTGTATGCAGAGGCGTATTAAAATGGAAATAGCTGATCGATTTCACCGCTGTTTTAATGCGGTGCCTTGAATCTTTTTCGATTTGATCTCGACTGGTTTTCCTTTACACAAAAAGTTCATGATCCCGTCACATGACTGTATCTCGACGCTCAGTCACGGAAACTTGGTACTTCTCCTCAGCCTTCCTCCCAGTTCCACTCGTTTACAACACTAAACATCCAGGTTACAGCGTTCCAATCATAAGTGCCAAGTACTTTCTCTGCATCGTTTGCCATAACAAACCTGCACAGTTCACATATTCTCTTAACAGCCCTAATTTATTATGTGACTGCTCTGAAATTCTCTCAACCTGGTTTAATCTCATTGTGCAGCAGGGATGATTTACTAAAAAACATCGTATTATAAAATTATATATTATATATTCGGCTAGGCAGAACATTCTACACCTAAAGCTGCAAAATTTTCTATTTCAGTTGTTCACTTGTTTTGTTTTCCGGTTTTGTCTTTGGTAAAGTATTTCTGTGGAATGTAATGGAGTTGTATTTTTTTTTCCTGAAGGTGGCTTTGTTGAGAATAAAGACTAAAGCACTTGTCTGTTGCTCTTTTATTTTCTTTCTGCCCTACTAAAGAAACAATCATTTGTTTGAGCATGTTGCTGTAGATGTTGCTGTAGACTTGTATTTAGATACTGTATGTAGGAACTCTAGCATGATGTACAATTTTTATTAGCCACACGAGGGCGCTTTGACGTGCATTCTTTCCTCCACTATATCGACAAATGTTTGTGGACACCTGACCACATGATCCATATTTTAATTTTTCAACATCCAGGTCCACATTTGCTGTTAAAATGATCTCCAGTCATATTGGAAGATGTTCCACTAGCTTTTGGATTGTGCTCATGGAGATTTGTCAGGTAGAGTGAGGAACCCTGGGGTGCAGTCAGTGTTTCAGTTCATCCCAAAGCTGTTTATTTAGGTTGAGATCAGAGCAGGTTAACTTACTTCATACTGTGCCATTTTTACATTTTTAATTCTTTATCATTCAAATGCTGTTGCTTACATTAATTCTAGTTCTAACGTAAATCACAGCATTGCATCAATGCATTTCTAATGTGTTCGAAGCTCATTTACAGGGACATGACACTCCAAAAACAATTTAAACGTATAAACGAGTGTTTACATTTTGTCTCCAGTGTCAGCACTTTGGAGTAAAAGCTTTTAATAAACATTTTCCAGTATATATATATATATATATATATATATATATATATATATATATATATATATATATATATATATATATAAATTAGATAGGAAATTCTAAGTGTTTTATATATATATATATATATATATATATATATATATATATATATATATATATATATACACACACACACACACACACTATTTAGTGAAGATATGAAGTTGTTTTTTTTTTTTTTCTAAATGCAATTCATTTTCCTTTTTCTACAAGAGGAAAAAAAAGGAAATAAATGCCATTTGGAAAAACTTCAAAAAATAAATGTTGCATTATTATTATTATTATTATTATTATTACTACCAACTATTATATTAAAATAAAATGTCCCATGATTCCTCTCATTTATGATTTCATAATATATCAAATGAAATGAAATAAAAAAAAAACATTTCAATTTTTATTTTAGTTGTAGTTCAGGGAAACTTAGAGCACAGTGAGAAAATCCAATGTTATCCTAATAGGCAGTGTATTAAGACCTAAGGCACGCGCCTTTGATCTTTTATGATTGACAGCCATAACCCCGCCCACTAAAGCACAACATCAAACCAGAAAAGAAAAAGTTCACACTGAGGACCAGACGCGAAGAGACTGTGATTATATATATACAATATATTCATATATATTTTATATTTTAAAAATCTATTGGTATTCAGGATGGACGTGTTGAAATCAGCCAGAAAGGTGATCCGGAGTCCGAGTGTCTCCAGGCAGCTGTGGCCTTCCGCCAAACATAGAAGTGAGTGCAGATTCCTACCATTGGTTTGGTTTTAAGTAGTTTGCGCGCGCGCGTGTGTGTGTGTGTGTGTGTGTGTGTGTGTTTTCAAGTTCATAATTTTGACTTTACTTTTTATTGTACATTTCTTTCTGAGAGTTCATGTGCAGTGTTGGCCGCGTCCAAAAAAACGTGTTATTGCACTACATAATAAGTCGAAACAGGTCACTATAGACAGGTGAAGTGCACTAGTTTTGTCAGTCTACTTAGTGTACGCGGTTTAGGACACAGCCATGAGTTAATTACCTACATTCCAATTACAGATCGGCAATTCTTCAGCTGTAAAATCAATCTCTCTCTCTCTCTCTCTCTCTCTCTCTCTCTCTCTCTCTCTCATATAAGCTACCTATAGTGTTTTAAAAACGAATTAATATCACGAGCACAGGCTTAAAATTCCTAGAATTCATTTACACTGCAGGGAGGGAAGCTAATCATATTACTTCATACCATGTTTTTCTGTAGATGTTTGCTTGGCATTTCAACTGTTTGCACGTAAATTACAAATCAAAAAGTGTTCACATCGTGTCTAATACAGGTGTAAACTCTCACGTGTATTGTTATGTCGTTCTGCGAAGACTTGCCAACAAGATTAGACTCCACAGTGCTGCAGAGGAGCTTTCAATCATTATGGAGGACAAAAGCTCCTCTTGAGAATCCTGAAAATGTTTTGGAAGAAATGGAACTGAAGTCAAGTCAAGAAGCTTTTATTGTCATTTCAACCATATATAGCTGACGCAGTATTCAATGACATGAGACAACGTTCCTTCTGAACCCTGATGCCACATACAACAACATAAAACAACCATCACAGAAACAGAAAAACACAGGGCCAAGGACTAGAAAGTGTCCTCGCCACATACAGTGCATGTGTGCAACCTGGTGCAAACCGTGCAAGACAACGCAAGACAGTGCAAAGACAACTCAGGACAGTGCAGGACAATACACAAGACAGTGCAGGACAACACAAGACAGAGCAAAGACAACTCAGGACAGTGCAGGACAATACACAAGACAGTGCAGGACAACACAAGACAGAGCAAAGACAACAGAGGACAGTGCAAAGACAAAAGACAGTGTAAAGACAACACAAGACAGTGCAAAGACAACACAGGACAGTGCAAGACAACACATGACAGAGCAAAGACAACAGAGGACGGTGCAAAGACAACACAATACAGTGCAAGGCAACACAGGACAGTGCAAGACAACACAGACAGTGCAAAGACAAAAGACAGTGTAAAGACAACACAAGACAGTGCAAAGACAACACAGGACAGTGCAAGACAACACAGGACAGTGCAAAGACAACACAGGACAGTGCAAGACAACACAAGACAGTGCAAAGACAACACAGGACAGTGCAAAGACAACACAAGACAGTAAAGACAACACAGGACAGTGCAAAGACAACACAGGACAGTGCAAAGACAACACAGGACAGTGCAAAGAGACAACACAAGACAGTGCAAAGACAACACAGGACAGTGCAAGACAACACAAGACAGTGTATAGACAACACAAGACAGAGCAAAGACAACACAGGGCAGTGCAAGACAACACAGGACAGTTGCAAGACAACACAAGACAGAGCAAAGACAACACAGGACAGAGCAAAGACAACACAGGACAGAGCAAAGACAACACAAGACAGAGCAAAGACAACACAAGACAGAGCAAAGACAACACAGGACAGTGCAAGACAACACAGGACAGTGCAAGACAACACAGGACAGTGCAAACAATACACAAAACACAAAATAGCTAGACCAGTAACCCTGTTTTAAGAGACAAAGTGAACAGTCGCAAAAATGTAAACAAAATATTGTGCAAAAGAGCAAATAGCAGCAGTCCAGGAAAGATGTGCAAAAACAGCATGTAAACAGTTTATAATAATGAAGTGGATTATGGTAATGAAGTGAAATCAGGGTGGATAGAAAATGCAAAGAAATAATGCATACAGTATTCAGACATTAATGCATAATTCTAGTTCCTGAAGCTATAATTCATCAATACTTAATGACAACACACATAAAAGTCTAGGAATGTTTAAAATTGATATCAGATTCTTGGTTTTTCGAGAACGTCAATGGTGTTTCTTATGCAGAGGTGTGTGTGTGTGTGTGTGTGTGTGTGTGTGTGTGTGTGTGTGTGTGTGTGTGTGTGTGTGAGAGAGACAGATGAAATAGATCTACAGTATAAATGTTCTATTGATTATAACCCTGGTCCGCTTTGTCTATGTTTAGAGTTGTTGTTATTGTGTTTTAAGCTTCATTTTTGTCATATGACTTTGGGGGTGGGATTAAGGAATGCTAGGCATTTTCCAATATTTGTTCCTACTGTCTGCTCCCTATGTATTTCTTATCCCTTGTAGGGATGCGCGGTATATAGCGATACTGAAAAATACCAAACGGTACCATATCATACATTTGCATACGCTGCTGTTCTGAAATTCACCTGTAGGCGGCAGAGCTTTCCAAATGATATGCACATGTATTTATTAGTGTTACTTCAGTTGCATTTAAAAAAATTTTATTAACTATAATTAAATGGTAGGTTTTTTGTGACATTTGGTTTGCACTATGTGTTTGCCCTGAAAAAATACGATTTTAATATATTTTCACTGTATTAGTTCAAATATATATATATTTATTTATTTATTTATTTATTTTATTTTTATATATCTATTATTATTTATTATTAATTATATATTTGTTCTTGTTACAGTTTGATACAAAGGTACTGAGATATGAATCTATTTTGATATTGGTTTTTGTCACATACCATATCGATTTATTATCGATTCCGTGGTATTACATTCTCTCATCGTACCGAAGCCAGAATTGTGGTATTGTGCCATCCCTAATCCCTTGTACTCTGTATATGTGTGTGGACTCTCTGGTTCATAATCTTTTTGTATCATTCTATTTTCCCAGAGCTTCCAGAGAACTGGACAGACACGAGGGAGACCCTTGTGGACGGCATGACCTTTAATCTCAAGCAGCTAGGAATGACCCTCGTGGACCAGCCCAAAGGCGAAGACGTGTCGGCTGCTGCTATTAAACGGATCGTTTCAACGGTGCTCATCTTCACAATAACACTTCGTTTTCTGATACACACCAGTGTACAATTCAGCCATGGTTTCATTGGTTTAAGTGTGTATGTTGCATTAGGCACTATGGCTAGGCCTAGAGTGAGTGCAGGAACAGAGGGGGGAAGTGAGGGGAAGACCCAAAACAACACTGACACGTAACACCAGTGATCATCGCTTGATGTGCAGAATCCATGACAAGAAGAATCGAAGTTATTTGTCATCTGTCTGTGTTATATTTATGAAAAGTGTTGACAAACTTGATCTTTCATGCTTCTTTGTAATAATTCTTGTATGGAAATCTTTATTCCTAGGCAAAAGCTGGCGGCAAGAAGCTCCCTAAGGTGGCGCTTACAGTCTCTCCTCAGGAAATGCTCATCCACGACCGCGTTTCCAATCAGCTTCTAGAGCGCATCTCGATATACAGGTGAAAGTCTCGGATTCTTCAGTAGACTTCATATAGAATAAAACTGAACGACTGAGCTGATTTTGTTTAAGTATATCTGAGACTGCATTTGTGAAACCTGCATGATAAGTAAAAATTCACTCAGATACATTTGTTTAAAAGTAGACATAAAGCAGACAGAATCCAAAACACACTAAAGCTGTTGCTTTCGATAATTTTAGTAATGAAGTATTCTACCGATTATTCCGCTGATTTATCAAATAATCGGATAAGAAGTCCTTTTTTAATTTCTTTTTATTGATATTATTTTTTTTTAGAGCAATACTAAATATGCAAGAGAAAATAAGACGTCTCTTAAAATGAACAAGTAATTTGTTTCCTTTTTAAAAGAATGTAAATTTTATTGCTGAAATTGTATACAAGAATATCTGGGAATACTGCGCATTGAATTGCCATATTACATCAAAATGCAAATACAAATATATAAATAAAAAAATCAAATAAAAATATCAAAATACATTTCAGATTACTTAAAAAAATGGGTTTGAACGGGTTTGAACTGAAACTTTTCTTTGGCCTGAATCCTTTAGAAACTAAATTCCGACTTTTTTCTCGGAATTCCGAGATTTTCTCGTAATTCTGAGGTAACCATGTTGTCTTCCTGAAGTTCATCTGTCTCCTTCTGTCTCCTCCTCATTGTTAGTTCTCTCAAGGGATCAGAGGCTCAGTTTGATACCGTGCAATTTTATTTGATGTTTCGGTTTTATGACCAGGCAACTGGTGCATCCCTGCTATTTTCCCCTCATTCTTTCATTTTTCCATCCTGATGCATTTCCTGTGTTTACCTGTCCGTAGCGCTCCAGAGTTTAGCGAGTGGTGCGTCGGTAATAATAGTCCCGCCGTGGAACACAGTGCACCGTGTGTAGTTAAATGGACTAAACGAAGCAAATTATTTGCCTCGATGATTTTTTTCGTTTCAGCCCTAAAACACACCAATCATCATCATCAGGCATCATCAGTCTTACGATTTCCTTCCCACATGCATAGAATTGTGATAATAGTAATCGCTCTAATGCTCCACAGTTCAGCTCAGCCGTGACCTTTCTCTTCACTTCGCTCCATTCAGAATATCGTACTGCACAGCCGACAAAATGCACGACAAAGTGTTTGCGTACATCACCCAGAACGAGCAAAACGAGACCCTGGAGTGTCACGCGTTCCTCTGTGCCAAGAAGAAAGTGGTGAGTGACTTCCTGTATAATTGTGTGGGATTTGTTTCTTTTTTTCCTTTAATCAAACCAGTACATCATCTTAGGCTCAGTGAGAGCAGAGATCATACTGCAGAGACTAAAGATGGGAAAGATGTAAGATTCTCTTTTAACAAGTCGTAGTAACAGCTTTTATTGGCCTTGTGGAGGATTGAATTTATTTATTTGTTTTGTAAACAAAGAAGAGCATTATACTAAAAGTTTAACGCCTCGGTTATGGGTATTAAGATACACAAAACAATTTTGCTAGTGTTACTGTAAATGCTCTATCTATCTGTCTGTCTGTCTGTCTGTCTGTCTGTCTGTCTAAAGAATCGCTATCTATCTATCTATCTATCTATCTATCTATCTATCTATCTATCTATCTATCTATCTATCTATCTATCTAAAGAATCACTATCTATCTATCTATCTATCTATCTGTCTGTCTGTCTGTCTGTCTGTCTGTCTGTCTATAGAATCGCTATCTATCTATCTGCCTGCCTGTCTGTCTGTCTGTCTGTCTGTCTGTCTGTCAGTCTGTCAATCTATAGAATCGCTATCTGTCTGTCTGTCTGTCTGTCTGTCTGTCTGTCTATAGAATCGCTATTTATCTGTCTGTCTGTCTCTCTGTCTATAGAATTGCTATCTATCTATCTATCTATCTATCTATCTATCTATCTATCTATCTATCTATCTATCTATCTATCTATCTATGTCTGTCTGTCTGTCTGTCTGTCTGTCTGTCTGTCTATAGAATCGCTATTTATCTGTCTGTCTGTCTCTGTCTATATAATTGCTATCTATCTATCTATCTATCTATCTATCTATCTATCTATCTATCTATCTATCTATCTATCTATCCTCTTGAATGCACACATCCATCTTTGTCTGCAAATGTTTCATTCTTGTCATATTATGGTTGTAAAAATGGCTGTTTTGCCATGTGCTTTAAAAGTGCCACTGTTATTTCTCTTATTTGCTTTTCCCAGGCTCAGGCTGTGACACTCACTGTAGCACAAGCCTTCAACGTGGCCTTCGAGTCCTGGCAGCTCGACAGAGGAGGTTCATCACTAAGAGAAACTATTCGCCCCAGTTTGCTTTCATCTCTGAGAGCATCTTAGATTAAGCCTTTTAATGATTTGTCTCTCTTACTGATACATTTATTTGTGCTTTGTAAAAAATTTTGAATGACCTTAATGATTAATCTCACTTTTCTCTCATATTTTCAGAGAAAGAACAAAAATCAGGCTTGGAGACTAGTAATAACACACAATCGGATATATCCGCCTCTGTGCTCAGTGGAACTGAGGGTAACGAAGATACAGTCTGTCTCTCTCTCTCTCTCTCTCTCTCTCTCTCTCTCTCTCTCTCTCTCTCTCTCTCTCTCTCTCTCTCTCTCTCCCTCTCTAACACACAGGTTACATATATTGTGAAAGTATTTGTAGTATTATTATTCAGTTATTTTGGCAAACTATATTTTTTGTCACATTTCGGAATGAGATATAGGAATAACCAGATCTCCCTTAAACATTTGATCATATGTTTCAGGATCAATAAAAGCATTCATATTGGAGATTCTAACAAGCATTTCTCTTAATACCTCTGTGCACTTTTCATCCTCTGATCACCTTTTCCTGGGGGCGCCACTGTAAAACTGTTATATTTTGGGTATTACTTCCGTCAGAAATAATAGCAGCGTTGACTGACTTGCACTGACTTGCAAGTTTTATGTGCGTTTTTTTTTTTCCCCCAGGCTGTTCGTGGTTGTTCTTATAAGCAGACGTATCAAATAATTAATTTCAATGTTAGTACATAGACGGTAAACACACTTTATTTAAAGTGAATCGGCTCTGCATCAGCTCTTAATTAAACAAAAGCATTTCCCACATCTTTTAAAAAATCGTCCACATATTCCTTTATTAAGGAAGGGTGCTGATTTTGTCCTTTATCATTTCTGTCAGTGTGATTAAACATCTTGCTATGAATGAATGAATGAATAAGTAGTGACACTGCAATGAATGATTGTTTACGTCGTACCGGAGGTTCCCTCCACACACGTGGTCAGAATAGCACCAGTTGAGCAACTCCCGATGTACACAGGACAGTGTCTTTTGGCACACTGACGTCACTGAGGTCGGTGCAGCCGTGTGCTGCCACCTGTTGGCAGGTTACAAAACTAGTCTCGAAACTTGTTGATACCAATCGTAGTTCGAGCAAAGCGTCATGGAGCTTAGGAAAAAAAGTGGATACAAGCCAGATTGCTCCTTCTTTAAAAATACGAAGTGCACTTAAAAGTGATTAAAACGACCAGACAAAAGGTTTATGCAAAAAAAAATTTTTTAGATTCTGTTAAAGACAACCTTTTGGATTTTGAGGATTGCTCCAATGTTCACGTGGACAGCCCTGAGAAACTGGAGAACCATCTTGAGAAGCACAAGAAGATCAGGGTAAGAATATCAGTTCGCCTACTGGCCACACACTAAACACAGTGCTCCCGATTATAGACCTTATACACAAAGGATAACACAAAATCGAATTCACTTTTTTCATAGGAGGTCAGTGATGGTCTGGATGAAGCCTTTTCCAGGTGAGACCCTTTTCTTGGCATTCAGTTTTTCTTAGCTGTATTAGATGGAAACCAAGAGAAGTGGAACCATTGATTCAGAGTTTGCAGGAACCTGAGTACAAGTAATTGCTTATAATAAATTCAATTAAGCAAAAAAAAAAATCCCAAGGATGTTAACACCAGTAATAGTGATCCTGTATTTATGTTTTTTTGTATAACAAGCACAGGAGTGAGACTGGGAAAACAGGAAGTTAATAGCTGTGCATTTCTACAGGCCCTAATTCTTTTCTCTCTCTGCCCTTAGCTGCAGTTTGGCTAGCTTTGAGTACTCTGCAGGTAATAAAGTCTAGTCTTAAAATAATCATTACCTTTCCTTTCAATGGCATAACCTTTCTTGCTTTAATAATCATGTTTATCAATCTGTATAGTTTCCTCCATCCCATCTTTATTCATAATTCTTTAAAGCAGGGATGCTGTAAATGCTGCCAGCTTCCTTTAGTGACTTTAGCAGCTCATTTTCAATGTAAAAAATATGTTCTAATTTTCATCTCTAAATTTTTTTGTCTTGTTTTATTTGGATTAAGGCTTTTGTTAAGCATCAGCTGTTAATGCTGTCAGGTTGTCGCTTTTAATCTTTAATGCCTCGTTAGTTGTAAGACGAAAATATATCAACATTAGTACTTTTGAACAAAAGACCCCTGACTGTAAAACACGTATGTGCTTCTGAACAGCCCATTCAACATTTAGTCCCATTTGCTGTTAATAATAACTTCCACTCTGTTGGGAAGATGTTTCACAAGATTCTGGAGTGTGTTTGAACTTGAGTTAAAGTAGAGATATATTACTCCAGTAAAAGTAAAAGTGCTCCCTTTAAACTTTCACTCGAGTAAAACTTGAGACTTCAAATCAACTTAAGTGTTCAAAGTATTCTGATTTATTATGTCTATAACGTTCCTATTATTATTTTTGTCACAAAACCTTCGCTTAATCAACTTTATGTGAAAAGACTTTGTTACTTTTTGCACACCAATTTATTAACAGAATGATATTAATGAGTCAAACACTGATTGATATCATTAGAATGCTTTAGTCATTAGCCCTAAAGCTAGCTAGGGAGTCCGAGTCAGGAGTTTCTTCCATCATTTATTCCTCTCTAAATGTTCTGCTTGCTGTTAAACTGCTGAACTGTATGTTTACGCCAAGTAGATACCACCAAGTTCCCTGACTGGTGGCTTGCTGGATGCGTGACTAGTTCAGTTTTTACCCATGAATAAAATAAATAAAAATATTGAGATATTTGACTTTGAAATGTAGTGAAGTACAAATCTCCCCAAATGGAAATACTTCAATTACATTGACTTCCTTACCGTCCACCGCTGCTAATCGATGGAACGAAACATAGGGTACATTCACATACAGTATATTTCACATTCTCAGAAGAGTTTCGTGCAGTTTCAAGGTTACGCAGTTGATAAATAATTCGTAAGCAGGTCCACCTGGGCCTACCGTAGCCCTAGCAATAACGATTCCACACCAGCAGTATAAGGTGACTCTGGTGTTGTTTTGTCTTTGTTTTTTCCCGTTCTGCCTCTCGCTCTCTCTGTAGACTTGCCGAGTCCCATCCTCACCCTCAGATCCTGGACACTGGGATAAATAAACCACACGACACTGACAACCTTTTTACCATTGAAAGCAGATTGTAGAGGTTTGGATTCGATGCCGTTTTATCTCCAGGCACTGCTCAGAAAGACTCGAGATGAACCTACTACATTCCATCCTACAGAGACTCTCCTTCTAAACCTAGGCAAGAGTCTATTTTTCAGCACTGGAGCTATCCTGTTCAACACCACCACCTCTTTTTTTTTCAATTCTGATTTCTTTTTCGCCTTCTGAATCAGTATTGGGATGCGTCCTGTCATATCCAAAAACAGTACAGTAGATCGGGTTGCCAGTTTGTTACCCTTTTTGTGTTTAATTTTATTGTCTATGTTATTAAATACTATAGACTAGAGTGACCCAGACAGTCTCTCTCTCCTGCCAAAGCAATATAGATGATTTTCAGTACCTTGCTTTATCCACTACTGCCAGTTTTTATTTAGTTTTTTGTGGAATGCATTTAATTTAACACCTTTCAAATAATATCAGGCCAGCAGTAGTACTATGGTGGATCCTTCCCATAGACGTGCTAGAAAGTCTGTGGTCTAAAGTAACCAAGGTATGTGTACCGAATTAAATAGGAACATAGCGCACTGTATACTGTACTTATTCCTGTAGATAACTACCTGTATATCAATAAAAATGATCTGTTAAGTGCATGCAGATGCAGCGTTTCTGCTTTTAGGGCCTCACGCCTTTTAAAGAATGGCATCGCACATTTTCATCCGAATCGGGAAAAAACAGACCTGGAAACTGTTTTTACTCCGTGAAATCTAAAAAAAAAGTCTTTAAATAATGGTGACAAAAAAAGAAAAATACAGCTTTATATCAAGGTGCTCATTCTCAACTCTTACGGTTTCTATAGTAACCGACAGACACTCCACATAATGAAAGCCTGAGACAAAATGTTATAGCAAGCTTCATGTAAGAATCTATGGACGGAGTCTTCAGACCGAATGCTTGCAGTTTTTTCATCTCAGTAGTTTTTCTTCAAGATAAAAAGAAAGGAAATGTTCTATAACTGGATGATTACAGATATTAGTATGTAGTGATAATATTATAGTATCTAATATAATAAGTATTAAGTATAGTATAACGTTCTGATAATTACATTTTACATTTTTAGCATTTGACATAGTAACATTACATAACATTAGACCAGTAAAAATGCAGAAAGAGTTCAGGTGAACCAATGAAACTCTTTATATTAAATCAGATGCACTCACTGAATCGGGCCGCACCACATCATAAATATGGATGATGTTCCTCTGACGTTTGACCTGCCGCTCACTCGGGCTGTCAACAGGAAATGCGAATCATTCGTCACGCTGAAAACAACTGGGCATGAAAAAACACTTCACCTGTGTTCTGAGCTGCATGGCATCGGGAGAAAAGCTTCACCGATGGTGATTTTTAAACGCACGACGATGCCAAAAGATAAACTCCCAAGAGAAATAGTTGTGAAAGGAAGGAGGAAGACAGTGAACAATGACTTTCTTGGTAGGCTACTGTTTAGATACAAGCCGTGTAACAGACACTGTCTTACGTTAAAGCCTGTGTAAAGTTCATTAGTTTCAGTGTAGACACCTGCGGCTTATAGACAGGTGCGGCATATTTATGTTCAAAATAAAAATCTTTGTAAAATTCAGTGGCTTATATTTGGGTGCGTTTAATAGTCAAGAAATTACGGTACTTTGTCAGCAGGGACAATGTAGGAGTGGTGAAGATGCATCTCTCACATGCATGGACACCACAAAAACCTCTCCACTATAATAATGTTGGACCAAAATAAAAATAAATACAAAAAAAGATCAAGCTTTAGTAAGACTCTTGAATGTATTTGTCATTTCACATGTTTCACAGTGTGCTTGATATTGATTGCTTCCATTATTGATTTTCTAAGTCATTGGGTTTTTCTCGATTTCCTTGAATATAGCAAAAAAGGGAGACGTGGTCTCAGAATCATTTTGCATTACTGTCTACATTGCAATCTGTGCAAAAATGAAAAATGCATTTGGCAAGAACGATGGACAGGTCAAGGACAAATGGAACATCAGTATGTGAGTCTTATCATTGCATTAGTGGCTGCAATACGCCTGTTTTGCACCGCATGTCTTTTTAAAACACGACTGCAGGCTCGATACTGCCACATGTTTAATACCGAGCTGAGATCTGTACTTTGTTTTCAGTGAAGCAACATCTGAAAAGCACATCTAACACAGATGTGGCAAAAGGAACAAGGCTTCGTCATATTCAAATTCAAATTTCATTTGTCACATACGCGTTCATACAGAGTACGACATGCAGTGAAAGGCTTTTTACGACTGTGCAACCTGTAAACATGAAAAATAGAATATAAGGTTAAAAATAAAGTAGATAAATATAAGTATTACATATAGTATAACTAAAAAGTATGAGAATAAGGTTAAGACCTATTGTCCTTAAAGTGTCCATGTGCAGTATAATGTGACATAAAGTGACACTGTGCAGTGTAGGTCCAAGGTTAAAGTGTTATACAAATGCAAAACTTCACTAAAAAAAATTATTAAAAGAGAAAAGAATTCATGAAAATTAAAGAAATCCTGCCATTGTTTGCGCCCCACCTGTCATGCCTTTAATCCCCACTAGAGGGCCGCGTCCCACACTTTGAGAACCGCTGATTTCTATAGAGAAATATATTAACAGGGGAAATATACACAATGTGATGACGTGGAATGTTGCTTTTAGACCAGGAGAGGGCAGCAGCTCTGCACTATTGACATTTTCATGTGACCTGTCTCATACGGAGACACACACACACACACACACACACAACTCTATCCTGCTTTTCACCTCTGATATGTTTGCATGTCTGTGTTCATGCTTGCGAGTATCCATGAACACAAGTGTGTTTTTTGTTTTGTTTTGCTATCCAAATGTAAGACAATATCCCACGGGCCTGTGTGTTACTCTCTTTGTTTCACGTGTGTATCTTATTTATCTGCCTCTCAGTGCGTTGCTTAAAAAATGAAGAGATCTCTGCATGTCCTCGCCGTCTCCTGCGTTGCAGCATTAAATAATGCAGGCAGCCTAAGCTGTCGAGGTGACACTCTAAGCTCACCAGTCCACAAACCATGTGTGTGTGTGTGTTTGTTTTTGTGTGTTTGTGTGAAGTCTAAGTGCAGGTGTGTGTGGGCTGAACCGTGTGACGCACGGCCCTCTAGAGGACTCCGCAGTCAAACATCTGAAAACGTGTGGGAGGCAGAGATGCTTGGCACGTTTATTGTCTCCCCGCCATGCTTACACACACACACACACACTCACACACACACATACTCTGAATCGGCTTCAGCATTCTCATCATAGCTGTCAATAGACCTTTCAATCACTCATAGCAGTTTCACCCAATTAAGTTTCTTTTTTCCATCA
The DNA here is from genome assembly GCF_014805685.1 of Silurus meridionalis. Taxonomy (NCBI): domain Eukaryota; kingdom Metazoa; phylum Chordata; class Actinopteri; order Siluriformes; family Siluridae; genus Silurus; species Silurus meridionalis. Next base: position 7,310,912 of record NC_060912.1, on the reverse strand, counting down.
TTAATACAACAGTGTTACTGCTTTATTATAGCGCTTCAGGCAAAGCACTAAAACTAACAGGTCTCAGGCAACTTGTGTAAAAAACGACTAGTAGATTTGACATGTCGTACGGCCAAAAAGCACCAGAACATCACAAATGTTATTTGCTAACTCCCATGTTGCAGTCTAGCTGAATGTTTATAGCTAATTTTTCTCATTTGTAAAGATTTTTAAGATTTATTAGGATGTCAGATGCCGAAACGCCACATTATAATCTTACAGTATATGACAAAGGTATTGGGACACCTGACCTTTCCAGCCATATGTGCTTCTTCCCCAAACTGTTGCCACAAAGTTTAATGCATACAGTTGTATAGGATGCAGTAGCATTACATTTTCCCTTCATGTGAAGTAGGAGACTCAAACCTGTTCCAGCATGACACTGTGCACAAAGCCAGCTCTATGTGTACATAGTTTGGAATGGAAGATCTTGTGTGACCTTGTATAGAACCCTGTCCTCATCCCTACTGAAAAGATGATTTAAAACGCCGTTTTAAAGACCTCCAAACCTCACCTACATCAGTTTTACACACTTCCTTGTGGCTGAATGAGCACAAATCAAGAAGCACATAGGAATCTTGTGGTCACATGACTTAAGTCTTTATAGTGTATATAATAATAAAGAAATGTATCACTTTTTATATTCACAGGCAGAGACTTGTATTTAGTTATTATAGTTCATAGGTAACAGAACGACTCGAAGACGCCTGAATGACTCTTCATTGTGATTCATGTTTCTGTTTTGTTGCAACAACGCCACAGTGCTGGTGAACTATTGAATCTCGATGGTCAGAAGCAGAAGCATGACAGCAGCTCTGAAAGTAGCACAAATCTCAGGTGATCATTTGTTATTGTTTCTATAGTTAGTATAGTATAGTAAGTATAGATGGAAATTTAGGGCGCATTATATTATGCAAATGAGAGTGTTCTCTACACTTTCTTTTATAATGTGTGGAATTGATGCATGAGTGATAAATGTTTTTTGTGTGTACTTTTTCTCTGCCTGTTTTGATGAATGTCATGCTTGTTTTTTACAATTTAGACTGAGTAAATCTGTGCCCCATGTAGGCTCCTCTAATTCACCTGGTTCGGCTGAGAGGTGATGCGGATTCTGTTGATGTAAGACATCCACCATAAGTCCCGGATGTTATGCCATTTGAGATGCTTTTCTGCACATTAAGAGTGATTATTAGCATTGCAGTACTGTCATCTTAACAAGGAATTTCCAACCCAGAGTTCTATACAAACTCTTAGACTGTTGTTTGTGAAAATCCCAAGAGGATCGCAGTTTCTGTAAAACCCCCAAAATAGCCTTTCTGGTACCATCAACCATGGTTTGAAGTGAAAACAAACTGTAGATTTTGATCTGTATCAGCATTATTCTACTCAACACACTGCTGCCACACAATTGGCTGATTGATTGGGTATCATCAGGTTGATTGATAATAAAACAAACACAAACTTCTTACATTTCTGCTTATTCCTGTGTGTAACCCCTCATTTAGTCCTGATTAGGGCACACTCCTTCACATTTGTTTCACAAACAGTCTTATTTTTATTGCGACAGTAAAACCAGCGGCTACAGATCTAATAGAATCGCATGCTTTTTTGTGCGTTTCAGGCAGAGGGATGGTTATGATCGTGAACGTGCTACAGCAGTAGAGCAGATTGATTGATGTTTCAAACACATGAACATGCAAATAGGGCTGCAGCAACTAATCGATGAAATAATCGATAATTAAATTCGTTGTCAGCGAATCCTGTTATCGATTTGTTGAGCTGCTCAAGTTACAGGGTAGTGTGACGGCAAGATAAGACAACCGCTTGCGTAATGGCAGTCAATGTCAACATTGACAGTACATGTCAACCGGCAGGAGGAAAAGATGTGCGTCTTAAGCCATCCAAGGCATGGGAGCATTTTATATTAAACGCAACAAAGAAGACTTTAACCTGCAAGTTATGCAAAACTGAGCTTGTTTTATCACCCAATTAATCGTTTAACAAAGTAATCATTAGTTGCAGACCTACATGCAACAGCTACATGTTGTCAAAGCAAATCAAATTTTATTTGTCACATGCACATTCATACAGGGTACGACTTGCAGTGAAATGCTTTTTACGACGGTCCGGCACGAGGGAATAGGATTGGGAGAAAAATAAAATAAAGTAAAAAAAATAAACCAAGGAAAAGAAGGCAGATAAATAAAGTATAAAACTATATAAAATATATAAATATAAATATATATGAGAAAAAATATATACAAGGTATGCTTATGGGAGTAAACAGTAAATGGGAGGTGGTAGCTCAGTGGTTAAGGCATTTGACTTTGGATCGGAAGGTCACAGGTTCAAATCCCACCATCACCAAGCTGCCAAGTCGCTCTGGATAAGGGCGTCTGCCAAATGCCGCAAATGTAAATGTAAATAAGTAAACAATTTAAGGTGGTTTATGTGATTGTCCTTAAAGTGTCCGTGTGCAGTATGGTGCGGTATAAAGTATAAAGTGCACTGTGCTGTGCGAGTCCAGAGCTGAAAGTGTCATAGTGCAAAAAGATATTCGCACTACGATTTGACATACAATTGTAACATCGTATGTGTGCAAAGCTTTCATAAGCACCATATGAGACATGAATGAATTTGACTTGTGGTCTATAAGCAGTTCGTGAACCTTTCATCATGATTACAGTGGTATAAGTATATGAATTACAAGTGAATGATTTATTTTTTTCTGCGCCTATTTGAGGTTTTGAGAAGAGTTTCGGAAGAGGGTGAAGTCTGCAGAACCAAATCTAGTGAGTATAATGGGTGCAGAATTGAGAAACTGTTTCCGGTGAGAAACTCATGTGTCAGGACAGGGCGATGTCTTATGACTTCAAAATCACTCATGAAGGGCAGTGGTCTTCATGATATCTCTTTTTGATACCACCTCGTCCCTGCCCCTGTTAACATTTTAAACTGACCTGTGGTAGACAATTCAACTCTTTATAGTTTATATATAAAACTATAATGATACTAATATTAATTAGTTGTGTTTCCAGTTTTATTGTTCTGTTGATCTTTGTAATGAGCTCTCGTGAGTTTTTCAGCTGATGATCACTATTACTATCAGCTGGTTGGGATTGTTAGTTTGATTCAGTTTGCCCAAATGCATTTTTTTATTAATGGTGGTGTATCCAAAGTGGTTGTATCCAATGGTTTATTAAACACATGATATGGTTGTGCAGATACAATGGTTTAAATAAAAGATTGGACAAACATGATCTAATAATATTTGTATTTATTAGTTTCTTTTTACCTTGGCTTGCTATAGCCTCAGACTACTGTGTCTTGGCATCTGATGTGGTGTCCTGACGTGGCTCATTTTGTTTTCTGAGATGCTTTTCAGCTCACCTTTGTGGCAAAAAGTAATTTATTTAAGGTACATTTCTGTCATCTAAAACCAGTCTGACCATTTTCCTCTGACCTTATTCATCAAGGTGTTTCTGCTTCAGGAACTGATGCTTGGTCTGTGTACACCAAACAGGCATAACATTATGACATTAGAACTTATGACCAAAGTGAAGTGAATAACAATGATTATCTCTTCATCATGGCACCTGATGTGACTTAGTGAGTGGGATATATTAGGCAGCAAGTGAACATTTTGTCCTCAAAGTTAGAAAAAGTTGAAGTAGAAGCAGGAGAAAAGGCCAAGCGTAAGGATTTGAGTGAGTTTAAAATCAGCCAAATTGTGAAGTCTAGACGACTGGGTCAGAGCATCTCTAAAACTGCAGCTCTTGTTGGACTGCAGTGGTCAGATTCTATGAAAAGTGCTCCAAGGAAGGAACAGTGATGAACCGGCGACAGGGTCACGGGCGGCCAAGGCTCATTGGCGCACATGGGAAGCGAAGGCTGACCCGTGTTTTGCGATTCGACAGACGAGCTCCTGTAGCTCAAATTGCTGAAGAAACTGTTACTGCTCGATAGGTCAGAACTGTTTTGGCAGCAAAAGGAGGACCAACACAATATTAGGCAGGTGGTCATAATATTATGCCTGATCAGTGTATATTGTGTTAATTTGTTTTGTTTTGATTCTTAACTAAAAAACAAAATGTGAATTACAATACCACGATTACGATTCATTTTTTAATTAAAATTTATTTATTGAAAGCTATGGATTTCATTTTATTGTCATTTCTTAAATGTCCACTCTGGAGACAATCATTGGCACAAATGATGAATAATATGATACAAACCAGAGCAACATATACAGAGTTTGCAGAAAATGTAGTAGAACATAGGGCGGGGCGGGGCAGGGGGCGGGGCAGGGCAGGGGACGGTGTTGGGGGGTTGTTTTGCAATAAATGTCTAAAGATTTAGACACGGCATAACATTGTAAGAAAGGGATGTTGTTCTGTTTTTGCCTATTGAAATTCAGTGAGTGATGCATATGAACTTCTTGGAGTGAAGACAGAACGGTCACTAAAGCCACTGATGGATAATGCGCTGATGGTTGATCAGTTATTCTACATCCAGATTGTTAAATTGTAAATTGTTTCATCAGAAAATCCCAGATCATTAGTTCGCGAATACATTAGTACTCAATCAATACTCATGTGGTTTTAGCAGTGGTAGGAGTGTATTTCCAAAAGCACGTTATAAACTAGCCTAGATCTTTGTAGTAAACAAAATAAATGCACTGCAGCCTGTTTGAAAATATTTGATACTTTATTATTTTTGTGGCAGTACATAAGTAGACATGTAATAGTTTTTTTTTTTTATCCATATAAATTGTATAAGTTTGTATAGCACTGCAGAAACATGCTAGCCCTCATGAAGCATTTGTTTTTAATGAACATCAAGTAACACAGACTCTGTGGGTTTACACTGAATGTTCATCCTGTTTTGAAGCCCATGCGTCAGAGTAAATATGTGGGACGAATGATCTCAGTGACCGTCTCGGTTCGGTTTAAATTACAATGCAACATAATGCCAGTTTCCACCTTCACGTTATTAGCGTCTCTGGCTGTCTATTAAGTGCTTTAAGGCTTGGGCTCTGATCTCACAGATGGGAATGCTAAAGAAGTAGCCACGACACGTCTATATGTACAAGAAGTGTGTTTTTAAAATCATTAACACCTTAAAGGCATGATGGAGATCAGTGTGGCAACAAATATATTGTCTACATCCAGCGTACATAATATAACACCTATTAAACCGTATTTCTTTTTTTTTAAATCAAAGCTTTACCATTGTTTTCCTTTCAGATGTATAAGTTACTTACAAACAGTTTACAGTCTAAGCACAGGAATGAGCAGATGATGGATAATGATCTTGTTCTTTCGAGTGTCCATCAGTAGTTCACTGGGAGGCAGTGGATGTGACCTCATCACCTTCTTGTTACAAGTAAAAAAAAAAACTCATGCACTTGTATAACAGTGATACATTTGATCAAATTGAATCTCAATATGTATTTTACAGAAAAAACCTTTCCCACATATGCAAATTGTTACAGTTCTACGGCATCTTTACATTTGGCTGTGCTGCTAGATCTTTCATAGGCACTGCTGTAAACACAATTCGGGTTTATGGGTTAGAAATAAAACACACTGTGGCATGTCGTTATAGAAAACGCATCAGTGAGGAGAAGTGTGAGCTTTTTCCAATAACGGCAAGTGGTTTCGATAGATAGATAGATAGATAGATAGATAGATAGATAGATAGATAGATAGATAGATAGATAGATAGATAGATAGATAGATAGATAGATAGATAGATAGATAGATAGATAGATAGAAAATATTATATCACCAAAAGTATTAGGACACAAAGCTGGAAGCACGCTATTGTATCCCCTCACTTAATCTAGGAGACCCAAACCTGTTCCAGCATGACATTGCTCCTGTGCACAAAGCCAGCTCCATAAAGATATGGAGTTAGAGTAAAATATCTCCTGCTATCGAGTTTTGACCTCAACCATATTAAACACCTTCTGGATAAATTGGAATGCTGACATCACCATCTGACTTTACTAACACCCTTGTAGATGAATGAACACAAATCGCACTTCAAAATCTAGTGGAACCTCTTCCAAGAGGAGTGGAGGTTATTATAACAGTAAATAATAACCATATTAGATCGGTCAGATGTCCACATACTTTTGTCCACAGTGTATTTTACACAAAACCATGTATCTAATCAGTGCACCTAGTATACTTTCAGAAGTTGAAATGTTTTGTAGTAGGATTTCCTGATAAATGTATTTGTTAAAGGTAAGATAGGGGCTTGGTTTTGTTAGGAACAATGTTATGTTCTAAACACTGCTTACGATGCATCACGTTAACAATCCCAAACGCTGCTTATAATGGAATTGATTTTAAATTTAAAGAGCCAGACGGTTTGAAAGGTTAGACAGAGTAAATGAGTATAACAAATCCATTACTGATTGTAACAGAGTTTTGAAAGCGGAAGGACAGTTTGCCTCTTTGATTTTGAGTGGAACATCGTCTCTGGTCAGCACAGCAGAACTTTGCTTTCAGGAACAGTGTGGCCTCGTTCTTTTTCACCGTCTCTCATTAGATGTGCTGGAAGAGAAACTAGCAGTAGAAAAGTGACGATCTGCAGAAGGAAAAACATAATCCTTGCTGCCTTATGTAAGCTGCCCAGACATGACATTGATGCCAGCCATTTTTCACCCAGCAGCTCTCCTGCTTTCTCCCCACGGCCAAGGTTAATTAGCAGTCATTAGAGGAGAAGTATTGAGTTTCTTCTGCTGGCAGTGGGAGGGAATGGCATGAAAAATGAAGGAACAGGCGACTTGTCGGAGCGAGGGGACGGTCTGTTAGACTGCCGCCATGATAATGTAATGGCTGTATGTCTGGACAGGGTTTTGGGGGTAATAAAGGGGAGGGGGGTGTTTTAATGCAGTGTGACTCCTTCATGTACCCTTCAACCGACTTGATTAACATCGCCATAATTCAGAGAAGCAAATGCAAATCGTTGCCGGAGAAGGTCGTGATGGAGTTCCACAAATGATATATATCAATATGGGATATTTGACATACTGATATCTCCGCCGGCTGAAATATGCCATAAATAAATAAACGAGCCCTTGAGCATGCCACCAATGTGCTCTTATCCTGATTACTATGAAGTCTAAGGAAAATCTTTCATCAGGATTGAACCCTATTACAGGGAAGATCTCAATGTTGGTATGTAGCAATATTATCATTGCTAATAAGTACATCATGCATACAAATTAGAATAATTATAATGATTAGGAATGCTACCCAATGCTGGTATAGCATGCTCATTTATTCAAATTCATATTCATTAATTGCTCTAATAGCCACATCCGGTACCACGTGATATTATGGGACGTGAGCCGAGTGTAGGTTGTTACACAAATGAACAGACAACAGGAAAGAGATCTGATTAAAGATATTAATCCAAGCAGACTTCAAGCTGTGCTCTGTGAAAATCTCAAGATAAGGAGCTACAACATATTCCTGCAATATAACCTAAAAAAAAACAGATTGCTTGAACATAAAACCCAGCCTGAAGAGTTCAGTGGCTAGGTGAAAATAGCAGCACTTACCCAGTAGGTTGTTCTTTTTTTTCGATCACATATCAGCAACAAAGGACTTGGATGTAAGACGCACTTCAGTTGCAGCCGTACACGAGCGCTTTTTCCAAACAACGACTTGGCATTACGATTCCAACACGGTCCGTAGTAACTAGCTAGCTAACGCAGGCTATTTAAAATTAACAAGTCTAGCGGACTCGCATGTATGTGTGCTTTTCATGGCCTCTATATAAAACAGAAACATAAGCAGAGCTAAAAGAAATATTCCCTGACATCCTGATTTTATCAATACTAAGTTCAGGCATTTTGTAATTGGTACCCCCCCAAAATAAAAAGCTACATACTCAAATTTGGCCCAAAAATGATAATCCCTAATAAATATCGGCTCACATAGAGTTAATCAGCATGATTTAATAAGTAACACCGATTACGAAAAAAGCATTATTTTTTTTTACGATTAATAGTTTGGTCCTTATTCTACAGCATACAAACGGGTCTGAAAATGAAACAAATCCCCGCTTTATGGTCATGTGATACTACTGTGTATGTCTGCACTTCTCTTTATTTGCATGTCCTACAATTGTTTCAGGACCTCGGGCCCGCATTAAGCATGTTTATATTGTTTGCAGCAAAGCGTCGACTTGTTGAGTTCATCCCAGTAGGACGACGTCCACGTCAGCGCCCGTGCTGTAAGTGACAAGTCCATCTGTCCTGACAGTCCAATAACGTGCTGTCAAGCTGCTCCCTCATCTCGCATACTTCACTTAAACTGTCAAAGGGGAAAATTTACTGCACGAGAATGAGACGAGCTATGAAAGAGCTGAAGGTCTTGAAAGGGGACGCGACAAGCTTTTTAGTGGGAAAGGCACCGGAGTCTCTAATGGAGCCATACGTCACAGTAAGAAGCATAATTATAGCAGGACTCATAGAACATGACCGTTTAGAGTTTAATGAGGAGCAAAAAAACGACTTATATTCTACATACTCATCATTGAAGGCAAGCTGTTGATTTACTCAAGACGCACGAGTGATTAAATAGGTTCTCACTGTATTAATATAATATTCGAATATATCGTCTGTAGGTGGCGATGGGACTGGTGTGGAGGATGGCGTGACGGACGAGGTTCGGCGCGAGCCACTGTATTATTTATCCTCGGGATTTGAACTCGGATGCCCTGAGAGCGAGAGAGTGCTTATGGAGAAAAGAGATAGAGAGAGATACAGATTGCACTGCACCAATACACATTATCACATTTACAGCAGTGACTCCTTTTCGCGGTAAAAAAGAAACCTTTGAGCAAAAACAAATGGATGGAAAGAAAAGGGGGGAGTATGACGGAAAATAGAGGAACCAATTGCCATAAAATAGCATTGAGATAAAAAAAGAGAAAGAGATAATATGCAGAGAGAAAGACAGAGCGATATGTGAAATAACTTCAATTTATCCCCCTTCCTTATATGATCCTGTTTCAGCAATGATAAGAAGAAAAAGCTTGTGTGTGTGTGTGTGTGTGTGTGTGTGTGTGTGTGTGTATGTATATATATATATATATATATATATATATATATATATATGAGGGGGAGATTGTTCCCCTTCATTCATAGCAAGGTTTATTATCGTCTTCCCTCAAAGGCGGTGACACATTTTGCTTATCTGAACGAGGCGGCGCTAGAGGCAGAGTGTCCTGGGATTTCTATCTCTCTCTTCTCAGAGCTTAGGGAATGTCTCTGTTTGGAGCCAGACCCGAGGGAACACCCAGCCATACACTTCTTTAATTAGCAGGTCTTCACTTCAGTCGCCCAGTGTGCTCAAGTGATCTCGTCGAATGTGCTCGAGTGTGCCATTGTCTTTGTGTACTTTCGTCGACAAGCAACAGAAAAGGGGGTCCGTATTCGTTGATAGGATGCGATATTAATAACGAGTCCTTTTCCAATGAAGATGGACACTCTTGCTTCACAATAATGTCATTTGATGGCTTTCTGGGTATGTCTCAGCTCTGTGGGAGGACACAACAACAGTAAGGAGCCAAGAAATAACCAACGCATTGTAGCCAGAATATGAATTTGAACTCGTCCGAGTAGGATAATGCCCCCGGCAACACGGTTTGATCTGATACAAGGTTCAGACAAACATCAGAGATTCTGACTCTGAAACACATCAGAGACTGTAATGTAATGCATGCTATAGTAATGCATGTTATATAAAATCATTATTTTAGATGTTAAATATGGTCTGAAACATCGTTAGGGAAGTCTTCAGATTGAAGTCTGGAAAAGAATGGAGGCATCAATAATTTGCCTCTAGAGGTCGCTCTCGTAATGACTGACCTGGAAGACGGAAAAACTATCAGTATGGATTTTTGCCAATAGCCGATTGTTTCAGCAATCAACTATCGGTGACTTGAATTCTATTAATAACTTAGCATAATTTAATAATAAAGCATATATTTAAAATGTATTTGTACAAAATGTCTATGGCATTGTTCGAGGGCCGTTACAAATCTGGGAGCCATAGTTTAGGGACCCCTGGTATTAAGTAATCTTCTGTAATCCCACTATGTGGAATTCTGGTTCGCCCAATATTACTATTTTGAATTTGGTTCCTCTCAAGCTTTCTTCACAAGTTATTTTCTTTCTTTGCTCATTCATCATCTAAATGAGATGAATCTCATTGCAGTCATGCAGAACAGGTGTATCATGGCTGGCTTAAAGTGGTTTTAAATGGGCCTTAATATCCTTCCATTTAGCAATCGCATGTTTCCAGAGGGACTTTTATGGATCGCAAGATAATCAAAATCGGATTATGGTGGTCATATGCCATGAAATTTCACCATGCCCATTCCTAAGAAAAAAATGCCAGTTTTATCACCTCAAAAATTAAAGACATTCTGCATTAATATTATTGTTTTGTATCTAGTCAGGTATTACCAGGTAAAACCACAGAGGTAAAAGTGCTTGCTTGTCAAACAAATGGCAGAACTGACACCAATTCCCACAATGTCCACCTTTCAAAGATGGCTGTCGTGGACCTCGACTCACAGCTTGCACTGTCAATGTCACACTCACAGTCACCAGACTGTTTGTCATACCTGACACCTGACAAGGCTTTCTTTATTGTTCCTTTTTTTTTCTTTTTTTTTTTTTAACCAGTGTTATACTATTGTTCCTAGTTTTTGGATTTTTGGGTAAACTTTGTTACACTGTTTTCCAATCAACGACCCCCTCTAGTTTCTGTCTTATGTGTTGCCACTGATCTTTGCAGCTACATCTGATTTTTCATCAGAATTCTGTCTTATTTTATAAGTCAATGGTTCATTCACTTCATATAATAATAATAATAATAATAATAATAATAATAATAATAATAATAATAATAATAATAATAATAATAATAATAATAATAATAATAATAATAATGATAATTATAAAAATAAACTGACAAGGGATTTAAACATTTGGTAAAAAGTTCAGTACTGGGCTACATCAATGTATGAATATAAGGTTGAATAAACGTACATGTCCTGAGGCTGAAGCCTTTTATTGCCTGTGGTTGGTTAGACCTTGCTGCGCAGCAGGCCCCCTGTAGGATGCTCGGGGGTGCTGCACTCCGACGAGTTCTTGGCTTTGTCCTTGTTGTTGTTGGGCTCGTTGTCTTTAATGATGTCATACTGACGGCAGAAGAGCGCTATTACGCCTGAAAAGAGAAAGCTCAAATTTAAATAGTCTCAAGTTCAGTTGTGGTCACAGCGCCTCACCTAACAAAAAGAAAAACTAAGACAGGGCATGTGTGTTGTTATCTATGGCAGGGGGTTCTAAATCTTTCCTAAGTTTGAGACCCCTTCCTTTCATTCAACAGACCCCAACATGTGACTGTTTAAGCCATTTCATTGCTTGGTTTCATAGCCTTGTTTGATGTTCAACACCATGAGGAACTTTTTGCTCTTCAAATTTCTACTGAGTCATGTTTATTCGGTGCTTCTGCTAGAACTAGCATGAACATATATTTCTAATAGAACAGAAGCTAAATGCTGTCAATCTAAATGGCAATGTTTTTTTTTTGGGCTTTTAGAATGTTATAAAAGTAGCAACGCATTACTGATTAATTTACCTTCATATGACAAATCATGTTTGATAAAGTTCTTATGGAGCAGTTTACTTTAAATATGGGCACAGGGTCAATGTCTAAAGAGCTAGCATGCTACCTAGCCAACACTAGCTAAGCTTAACTAGCCAATCAGATATGATATTCTTTTACGGCATCATAAGACCCAGGTTCGATACATTAAATAAAGAGAATACTATGCCTGGTTTTCTGAACATCACATTCAGTGACAATACAATAGAAATATGAAAATTATCACTATAAGAATGTGGTGCTTTAAAAGGAAAGAGACATAAGACTAAAGTGGTTTCTGGGAAAATGTCTCCTCCTGAAGTCTTCATCCTCCATCCAACACTCATCTATTCATTCATTCCCATTACAATGGCAATCGGGAGTTTGCTCAAGAGGAAATAGCTGTGCATGTTATTGGAAATCCTGGGCTTCAGGGGAAAAGCTGAGGTGGAAAGAGTGGGAGTTAGGGATAGTGATGGATGGGTTGATGTCAGAAGGAGAACGAAGATAATAGAGAAGCCGAAGATGGATCGCTTTACATTTGGGCAAACCTTACAAACCGATTATGAATAAAACTCTAGAAGTGTAAGCATAGGTTTTGCGTTTTTTCGTTGTAGAGCAAATGTCATTTTTGGGTTTTCGTCCTGCGCATGTTTTGTCCACGTGACTGAAGAGCTTGCCAATAATCCAGAGCTGAGTCAGGTGGTAGAGCAGGGAAGACACTAACACACAGCACAACAAGAAGCTTATTCATTTTGAATGCCTGGGAAACACTAATCCGGTTCTTTTGTCCTGCTTGATATGGACTGCACAGAGAATGGAAAACCCCAGTGGTTCAATTAGACAGAAGAAACTCAGACACTTCACTCTCTTTCACTCTCTCTCTTTCTCTTTCTCTCTCTCTCTCTCTCTCTCTCTCTCTCTCTCTCTCTCTCTCTCTTTCTCTCTCTCTCTCTCTCTCTTCCTTTTTATCTGTATCTCTTACATACCAGTTAGACCAGGACATATGTGGGTTAGTGGGCCTGTTCATGAATTAAATTCTTAGAAGTATTCAGAAATACAAACTGCAATATTGCAATAATGATTTAAAAACACAATACTGCACAATCTCACCGCGGCCTGTCTAAACAATCTCACGATCGGCTTACATTTAGATTGAATGTCCGTGTGATGATGAAGGTAAATTATGATCCAAAATCAAACTCCTGTAGTATAAGGCTTTCAACTAGTAGGTCAAAAGCAATTATGCATTAATTTAATCAAACTGGCTGGAAAGATGCTTTGAATATACAGTATAATTGTGTATATATGTGAGAAATTACAATGGGGTTTTAGGGCCAATTAAAAAAAAAAAATGTATTCTCTTTCCTTGGGTACATTGGGTTCCCTTTTGAATCTGGTTCCTCTCAAGGTTTCTTCCTCATAACATCTAAGGGAGTTTTTCCTGCCACAGTCACCATTGCTGCTCATCAGGGATAAATACACATCGTTCACCTTAACTGTTAAATTCTGTATACTACCTTACACTACCAAATACTACTACACTAACTGGGAAGAACTGGCACAACGTTTTCCTTAAATGCACCCATGCAGTGTTGATTTCATTTCATCTTTATACAGTACATTATTTTTCCATGTCAATTTAAATAAACTGTGAAGGAAAAGTCACAATTTTCCACTCTTACTGATATCTAAGAAAAAACCTTTTTTCATAGTTTGTGTGTGCTGTTTCTGTTTGCAATACAATGAGAAGTAATGGTTGTGACCTGGTGGAGACTACAGAGGGTCTCTGACTTCAAAGATTAGAGCAAGGTGGAAGCAATAAAGCTACTTCTACTACTACTTCTACTACTACTACTAATAATAATAATATTACAACAACGCCAATTCCAAAAAAGTTAGGACACTGTGTAAAATATAAATAAAACAGAATGCAACGATTTGCAAACCTCATAAACCAATACTGTATACTTCACAATAGAACATCAAAAAGTGTTATTCAAATTAAACCATTGTAGAAACATTTAGCAACTGATTGAAAGATTTTCACGGTGAAGTAAAAGTCAAGTCAAGTCAAGTTTATTTCTACAGCGCTTTTGACAACAGACATTGTCTCATAGCAGCTTTACAGAAATTATTAGTTAAGGTGAACGATGTGTATTTATCTCTGATGAGCAGCCATGGCGACTGTGGCATGGTAAAACTCCCTTAGATGTTATGAGGAAGAAACCTTGAGAGGAACCAGACTCAAAAGGGGAACCCTCTTTCTTTCTTCATTACTACTGCTGTAAGAAAGGATTCCTATTTAGTTGTATTTCCACACTTCACCACTAGAGGCAGACATACAGTTTACCAAGCAATGACAAGCTACACCGAGCAGCAGTCGTCATTGCCCAGTGGCCATTCGACATCGTGCAAACTGTCACTCAGCACTGACCATTTAGCAGTGGCCTTTCAGCATGCATCACGCAACCTACCGAACAGCAGCTAACAGAAGACAGCAAGAATCCTCTCATATACGATCTATTCTATACCCAGTAAAGTTGAGTGTTCTGAATCCTGTACCGTGTTTTACTGACACTCTGGGGCGAGTACAATCCCCTAATCAGCGCACCTAGATAGTGAAAATCCTTATATGGTCCTTGGAGCTAGAGAGGAAAACTTCCTAACAACTACTATTGCTCTTAATATGGCTACTTTTACACCTATTGTTACGACAACTATTATTACTACTAGTTTTGCTATCGCAAAGAAAAAGAATGGTGTTTAATAACACTCTTGACATTAATGTATTACCTGCCCACATGATCAGGACCACTACTATGATGATCAGCTCTCCAGCCCTCAACTGGGCAGCCTGGCCAACCTCCTTCATTGTCACCTCATCTGTCAAGATACACAAACACATACACATGCATATAAAGAAAAACTACACAAGAAAACACCTCTGGTACTATGACAGCGAACATGACACATAATATGGCCACATTCTAATCCTTCTCTAAGAATGTTTTTTTTTCTCCTACAGTGTAGTTTTCACTATAAGTGTCTATTTTTGTATCCAGATGTGAAGTGGTAGCTATGATGACTCAAAGGAAGCAGAAGACTTTGATCAGGCACTGAAAATTCTTCCACTTCATACCTCTTTCCTTCCTGTCTTTAAAGTCCTGTTTCCTACAACGAGACCATCCTTCTTGGTAGCAGATGCAAAGCGCCTGGTGGTAATTAAGATCATTTGTGAATTCCCTATTTGTTTTAGCCTCTGATGAGCGCTGAAGGACAGGCCGGCTGGACTTATGGAGCGGCTCGTAAGGAAGGAACTCTCTTATCTAGTTCTGCTATAGCTGAAAAGTTGTCATTTTGCGATGTGATTTTTTGTAAAATTTTAACTCTGCCTGTCAGTGCGGATACATGTCATAAGTCCAGAACAGAAAAGCAACGTAAAGCCACTTCACCTTGAAACAGGAGGCGTATGGTGAGAAAGATTAACTGTCTGCACTCATTAGCCACCCTCGAGCTATTTGAAATGAAGTGAAGCAGAAGACCGCTTGCTTGATTAACTGGAGAGCAACTCGAGTGCTAATGGCTGATTATCAAACAATGTTTTTCAGGGAACGCCCGCCTGTCGCCGCTGACGTATTACATCAAACTAGTGTAAACCAGCCTGGAATTGACCTCGGTTTACTCTCATTTCGTTATAATTCTGCGTACATTGTCTGTTTCAGTCGAGAAAAGCAACAAGTTTGAAATTTACATCTTAACTGTTATAAATGCAAATGCTAATGACTTAACTCATTATGATCAAGACAACACAGCTGCTTATGTGCACACTCAGCTTTGTAATTAATTTTGAAAGAAGCGATTGACACATCACTTGTTCATCTATCAAACTGCCTACAGGAAATGTTCTGCTTTTTTTTTTAACTTGAGAAGTTCTCCTGAAGCCTAAGCCACTTTGTATGACTCACAGTAAAAGAAAACATCACTGGACCATTCTTAGAAATGAATGTGGGAGTGAGAAGAAACCTGGCACATTCTCTGGCTTTACACGGTTAAAAGGTGTCTGGCAACATATCCTCTGTTCGAGGATTTCCACCTTTCTATAATGGCTTTGCATTATTCTCCAGGCGCAATGTTGAATATCTAAATATGTGGGTCACTAAACTGATTTTTTAAACATAAACGTGGAAATATTGCGGGTTGTGTAGACAGGGCGGTCTGTCCTGCTGACATTTTCACTTCGAATTAGTGTATTTTTAGAGTTGCTGTATAACGGCAACCCTGCTGCGTTAATGCATGAATCAACATTAATGATCTGACTGCAAACTTTTTACAGCCAGCTTTTCATTGTATTTTGACCCAGTTTTTCATTTAGCTGGTCAAAATCTAAGGTCTAACATCTTGGAGAAATAATAGAGAATAAGTTTTTGTATCTATACAATATAAAGACAAAGGTATTAGGACACCTGACTTTCTAGCCATATATCATTATTATCCATGATATTAGCACAAAGTCAGTGGCCCACAATTATATAGGATGTCTTTGTTCCAGCATCCCTTTGCACAAAGCCAGCTTGATAAAGATATAGTTTATATTAATTAGAGTGAAAGATCTCGAAGTGGAAGATATAGAGCCCTGACCTCAACCCTATTGAACACCTTTGGGATGAATCGTTACATTGATTGCACTCCAGGCCTCCTTACATCATTTACTTCAATACAAATTGATATTTGCTATGATTTGGGATGTTATTTGGGAGGAGGTGGAGGAAACTAGAGAACCTAAAGGAAACCTAAGTTATGGATATAACATTTACATTAATTTCTAAACCTTAAACACAATATAAAATTAGTCTTTTAGTTAAAAAAGATGTGAATTTTTTGGACAGTCAGCATATCAGTGATAGTAGACTAATATACTGTATTTATTGGTCTATGTGCGATATATTTTTCTTCTTCGACCCTAAGTGGCTCCTTAACCTTGTTGTCTTTGCCATTAGATAAGTTCTAATAAAGTAGCAGGTTTAGACAATATATACTGTATACAATTATATATATTAACAAAGGTACAGTTTCTCTTTGACTTACCAGGACTTTTGGAAGCCATTTTCTCAGACTCCTTTGGTGTGCGGAAGAGGACGGGGTCACTAGGTGGACTCGTGCCACTCATGCTGATGGACTGCACGTGGACAATATACTCTGTATCAGCCTCAAATCCCATAATGCACAGGAGCGAGTGGTAGTGTTGACTTCTTGGATGAAGCGCATCATGCGCACATCCTTCTTCTGAAATATACAAGATTGGCAGACGACAAATAGTTATCAGTACCAAAGTGTTGCTTAAAATATTTCTTTAGAAAATCACAACAGGTCTATATAGGTCACGTGTGCATTCAATTATGTCTTTTATATGTAATTTTGAAAAATCTATTGAAGGGTATTTTGGAATTTAATAAATGAAATATATATTAAGCATTAACTTCTTCAGCAGTTTGAACTACAGTATCTCGTCTGATGGATTGGACCAATTAGGGCAGCCTTTGCTCACCATGTGCATCAATGAGCCTTGGACGCCCGTGACCCTGCCACCGGTTCACCACTGTTCCTTCCTTGGACCACTTTTAACAGATACTGACCAGTAACAGCCCACAAGTACTGCAGTTTTGGAGATGCTCTGACCCAGTTGTCTAGCCATCACAATTTGGCTCTTGTCAAACTCACTCAGATTCTTACACATGCCCATTTTTCCTGCTTTTAACACAACAACTTTGAGGCCTGATATATCACACCCACTAACAGGTTCCATGATGAAGAGATAATCAGTGTAATTCACTTCACCAGTCATAATGTTATGTCTGATCTGCATGTAATTCAGTACCATTTTAAAAAATAAATCCCCTCAACAACTCAAAAATATGTATAACCAATAACAGTGGCAACCCAAAAGAAAACAGGCATTTGGTATAACACAGAACAGAGATTTAAATAGGAGGTTTTAGCTGTTGGGAATTTGTATTACAGGGCAGTCCTAAGTATTTACCTTCTGAATCCTTTTCTCCTTGTGTAGTGTTCCAAACTGGAACTGAACTTTACTCGATTAGGATTTAATGTCATGAATTCTGTACATACATTACATTTGTGGAAAATCCAGGACACGGTCATGGAAAATGAGATATATATTTATGGACTGACAAGGAATATATTTAAAATATGGAATTTAGCATAAAAACAAGATTCAGGCTTTTTTAATCCAATTTCTTGAAGAAAAAAAGAATGTGAAAATGAACAAGAGTGACATAGAAAGTGTCTTTTATAGGCTGCAAATGTGTGGTTATGTAATAAGGTGATGACTTTGCAGTTAGCACTCAGCAAAGTAATGAACCAATTGGGAAAACACCACTGTTTTAAAAAGCAAACCAAAATGAAAGGAAGTAGAACAGGCCATTGTTGGCTTGTTATTGAAACTCAGGGATAGCGTTTGGTCAGGGACTTTGGTGACAAGGCTGTAATGACTTTGTGCTCCAACAGATGGTAATTCTACTCTCCATTACTGGGGGACACAGAGTTACAGCACATCTCCCCAGATCACATATACACTCACAAGCCTGCAATTCGCCATGGTGTCTAAAATATTTCCAGCACATATATCCTGCAAAAGCACTGTGCACTGTATCTACATACAAAAATTAACTAAAACACGTTCAAGATAAACTATGAACAACAGAATTGGGACACCTGATATTTCCAGCTGTAAGCAGTTCTCTTTCAGGAACTCGAGCTGCATCACCAACCCTTTAGGAATGCAGGAGTGCCACTCCTGGCCCCTCTGTTCTTAGACCTAGTTGTGCCCATCCAACCTTGGATCCCTGTTGGTATGTCTTTGAATATGGTAGCATTAAATGTTTCCCTCACTTGAACTAGGAGATCCAAACCTGTTCTAATATGACAATGCCCCTGTGCACAAAGCCAGCTCCAAGAAGAAGTGGCCTGCTATAGAGTTCTGACATCAACCCTGCTGAACACCCTTAAGAGAAACTGCACAGCACAAATCTCCACACTCCAACATCTAGTCAACATCTTCCCAGAGGATTGGAGGTTATTATAACTGTAACTGGAGATTAAACATGGAATGGTATGTTCAAAGTGCATGCATATCTTATGAACAGGTGTCTACAAATTTTTGTCGATATACAGTACATTAATACCTGCTGTGTGATGGCAAACCCGATGACCGGATCTCCCTCGAGGATGTCCCATGTGACCACAGCCGCATTGCCCTCTAAGGTCTTGATGGTCACATTCAGTGGGGCGGATAGGCTGTCTGAAAGCAAAAATCAGAAAAGCAGAGATGGAAAGGTGTTGAGAAAGTGTTTTCTTATACATTTCCACAGCTTTGACTGACAACAGTAAAAGTAAAAGCTGGAAATATATATACCTTCTTTTTGGTACTACTTTCTCTTCCCTCATTTCTATCAACAAATTAAATGGTGTGTGCATTTGGGTGTGTGTGCTTTAGAATGTGGAAAACACTCCACTGCTCCACCTGGTCTTGAGGTCACGGTCAATCAATAGTTCCATTACACTCCACTTTTATTTACTCATGTGGGAGCTCTTCGATTGATATCTGAAAGTGCCTTCGAGTGTTAAACAGTCTGCAAATAAAAGGCGCACAGCCATTTTTTTTCTTTTTGGCGGTACATTTTGTCTGTACGCACAGAAAAGGCATCATGCAGAGAAAAGGCTTTTGCATTCTTATGAATTTCTGTGTGTGTGTGTTGTTTGTCTGCATAATAATGCACTGATAAATAAATCACTGCTGTTGACACCTAGTTATCTCTAAAGTTTTCAGTGCATTAATAGGCAGCGCTGCATAATTTATAAAACCATCCTGAATTCACATCTATTAAAATATAGACGAAAAAATAATTAATGATAAAATGAAAAGGGACCAGCTTGAAGATGTGTCGTCTGCATTAAGAAGCTTCACAGAGACTCACATACACACACACACACACACACACACACACACACACACACACACACACACACACACAAACACTGTTGTTTTTGCCAAAATTCAGACTTTCTGCTTTCATGCTGTGGGGAATGCATATGCTATTTCCGTAACATAATCAAAATCCTTTATTGGCCAAATGCAAGATGCACAATATTTTTAATCTATAATACAGTAATATTACAATACACCTGAAAATACTGAGGAAAAAAACTTCAATGCCAACAAAGAAAATTTAATTGGTTTCAATATTCAAAATATTAATTTATATTTAGATAGATAGATAGATAGATAGATAGATAGATAGATAGATAGATAGATAGATAGATAGATAGATAGATAGATAGATAGATAGATAGATAGATAGAAGGGACGTGCTACCGATGAGATGCAATAAAATTCACCCCTATTATGATGCATAATTTGATTCCAACTTTATGTGTTTGGATGCAATGATGTTTTGATGCTATGTAAATTCAGTATGGTACAGATAGTTCACTTTAATTGTTTTGAATCAGACAGACAGCAAATCATAAATTTACTTAAGTGCCTTTAGACCTCTAATGCATGACCCTTTCACAAACAGCCTTTTGTAGTGCAAAACAACCAAACAAACAAAAAATAATATTAAAACCAGACAGTCTATATTCTATATCAATATTTTATGTAACTCTGAGGAAACGCCTCGGTCTCTGTAGTGTTGTCATTTGTTGTCATATTTACGTAGCAGCAGTGGTGCTGAGAGAAAGCGTTTGAGAAACAGTTTAGTGAGGAGAAATCAATCTGCATAGAAAATAATGGTCACATATCATTGGTCAATTTCAAAATAATAAAAGTATAGCACATTTAGTAATAATTATATATAAATAAATGTAAATCGGTGAAGCCCTATTGTGTATATGTATATCTATATACATATATATTTATCTATATAGCATGTGTGTATGAAAGTATTTGCTGATTTTTTTTTTTGTACATTTGTGACACACATTATAAAGTTTATAAAACATTTTTAATTATACAAAGATAATCCAAGTAAATACAAAATGTTATTTTTTAAACCATAATTAAATATATATTTAATTTTTAAAGGGAATAAAAGCTGTTTTTACCTGCCTACCCCTATGTAAAAAAGTAATTGCCCCCCCTACCTGCTAAATCATTAACTAACAGTGATTAACCACATTTTTCGGAAATCTAAGTTACATTTCACTTGCCACACCCGGCCTGGTTAATGCCAGACATATTGAATAACGAAGTCACTTAAATAGAACCTGTCTGACAAAGTAAAGCACACTAGATCTCAAAAGCAACATATCATGCCACAATCTAGAGAAATTTAAGAACAGATGAGAAACAACATAATTGTCATGTATCAGTCTGCAAACGGTTACAAAGCCATTTCTGTATCTATATAGCTTATGTGTCTATAAGATCATGTGTGCTTTTTGAACATCCCATTCCACATTTGGTCCCCATTTCCTGTTCTAACAGCCTCCACTCTTCTGGGAAGATTCGATTGTGGAGTGTGCTTGTGGAGATTTGTGCTCATTTAACCACAGGGCATTAGTAAAGTCAAGTACTGATGTAGGTGAGGTGAGGAGGCCTGGGGTGCAGTCAGTGTTCCAATTCATCTTAAGGTCTTAAGGGTTGAGGTCAGAGCTCTATAGCAGGCTGCTAATGATGTGACCCATATAAACTATATCTTTATGGTGTTTACTTTGTGCACAGAGGCATTTTTATGCTTGAATTATGTTTGGGGAAGAATTACATATGGCTGGAAAAGCAAGGTGTCTCCATTATATAGTGGAAAACGTTCATGTTTAATAATGAGAGTTAAAAGAAGTTGATAATTACAGCTGTAATGATGAGGATTCTTGACCTTTAAGGATGTAATGTTGCCTGCTTTATACCTTGTTTCAGCACAATGTCTAAATTTGTTCTTCAAAGATTTCGAAAGATTTTGAAAGATTTTAGCAATAATACCCAGTACAGTTTTACTGTAAAACCTAAAATAATGCAAAAAAGAAAATCCTCATGAATTGCAACTATATGACTGTTTGATTTATTAGAAATTAAGGCTGTCCAGTTTGTAACACGTAGCCATTTCTACCAAATAGATTATTGCCTGGCAATTAAAGTTTATGACACGGCAATAAAGTTTCTATAAAATCAAGTGCTGAGCGACAACACTTCCTGTCCTTTGTTGTTCATTTAAGACTTGAATAATATAAAGTGCATTTAATTAACACAGTTTCAGTGTCTCAGTCGATGTTTATGGGTGGTCAACGTATACCCCAGTGAACACTTTGTACTTAAGCAAACTGTAATAGACTGTTCCTGAGACTAATAGTTTTTTATTGTATTCGACATTTTCCTTTGCTTATACATTTGAATTACTGGGAGCTTTACTGGTAGAATTAGTGAGGTTAAGGTATTAACCTTAACACTACTTGAACGCTTTCAATTGTAGTGCTCTTTTGTAGGACTCTAAACATTTCCTATTGGTTTCTGACTGTGGGTAAAATTTTGTTGAATAACGTGCCCTAAAATGAGCAAAGTACAATAAACATACACAATATGTTAAAACTAACATGTAAACGCAAATAAATTTTAACGGCACAAATTTTATTAACGCTCGATTAATGCGTGCGCATTTCTGATTGACCGTTTTTATCAAAAATATAAATAAATAAATATAAAAGAGGCGAAATTAAAACCTTCAACGCAACAGATTTGTTCTTTACTCAAAAAAAAAAAAAAAAAAACTCCACCGAAAAACATTTTATTATCAATAAACATTTGTTTAGTCTCAAATCAAGCACCAAAAACCACCATGGTGCACACATTTGGCAATTAAAACCATCCGTGTTGTGTCCTGATGATTTATTTAATTTAAAACACCACAATTACTTTAAAACATTTGCAAGAATATTTATTCATGCTCTATGTTGCGTAGGGTTTCACTAATAATAAGCATACATTTGCATAAATCATCTATATTTGTTTATGCCCATTTTGATGAATTAAAAACTTGATAAGTATTAATTTAATGTACATTTGAAGCAGATAAAAATGTATAAATAAGTTGCGATTAATCGTGAGTTACTGTAACTCATGACATCACGCGATTATTCGCAATTAAATATTTGAATCGATTGACAGTCCTAGCTAAAAATAACACTTTTTGTTGCACAATGTTGTATTTAATTAATCAATTTGTCAATAGTAATATTAAAAAATACACAAATCTTATGGTTGAGTGGCCACAAACTTTTGTTCATATCATGTTTAATCCATCATGTTCTTCATCATGTTGGTTTCTTAGTTACGTTGAAAGACAATTACATTTATACCGATGTGCTAACTACAAAACAATTTTTTCTTTTTGTTTTTTGGATGGGGGTTGTTGTGCATTGTGTTGTGTTTTGTTAATTATGAGAGCCCAGATTTTTCCCTTTCTGTGTATAGAGGTTACAGAGATCAACAATGTACACTGAGAGTAATCTGATTAATGGTGTATTTTGCAGAATTTTGGGTCACACAGGTGCCTGCATCATTGTGGAAAGCCACAAATTGTCGTGATAATTTAGATGATGGCAACAATGCCAACGTGGCCCCGCAAGGACCGCATGAGTAGCCCGCGTTTTCTAAAAATAACTGTTTCCTACTTTGTTAAATCATTTTTGATAATTATTATGAGAAATCATTAACATGATCAGTGTCTTCACATAGATGAATATCATAATTATTAATAATAACATATAATAAAAGGTAAATTGAGCAAATTTGTTATTTCAGATCAAACTAAAAACTGTGTGTATCAAACCTGTATCCCTTCACATCAATCGGTACCCAAGAAGTAGCTCGCAGTTTCTAAAAAGTTGGTGACCCCTGCTATAAATATTGTTAATACAACTGGAGTATAGCAGCAGTACCAGGTCTTAAATTTAAAACCCTGGATATACTACCAAGTTTCACACTAATATCATCTCTGGGATAAACTCTGCACTCACCTACTGACCTCGTTGAATTTTTACAGGGTGTTCGTTTTCACACTAGAAGTTACACATATGGTCAGTTCAAAAGCACGCCAATACCTTTTTCCAGTTTCATACAGTTTCATCTTCTGCTTCCTTCCCCCCAGTTTTACAGCAGTAGTGTATGTGTGTGTGTGTAAGTGTGATTGGGTGATGATACATGGCCAGGTCACCATTTCACCACCTGAGCCTGCTGCAGTGATTTATTCTGCAAGGACTGAAAGCTCAGGTTCCTGGCATGGATCGACTTCCTCCTCCTGAGCCCTTGGCACTGCTAGGTCTTGTAAATATGCATCCAAATGTTATATTTCTTTGGCCTGTGAAGCTTAATGGTGGTATATTTACTGCATCAAAACCTACTAACACAGAACGTGTTGAGATCTTAGTGCTATTTTGTGAAAAAAAAACTCAATCAAAAGGCTCTTGCCAAGTGAAAAAACAAGCATGTGGAAGTTTCACAAAATGTATAGGCAGCGTGTCAAAGTTAAGCATTCAGTACAGCACAATGTTGCATTGTTCGTGCGTCAAAACGTGATTGCAGACAGCTTTTCACAATGCTACGGAACAATCAGCCACAAGAGGATGAAGTGAGAGGGAGCAGACCTGCCTGATTAGTGGATACAATCACATCTCGTCAACTCATTTTTATTAGCATTTGTGTACAGTAAAGATGGAACATTTCTGCATTAAAATGGACAAAAAGTGGTGTCCCTCTAAGCTGCATCAAACTTTAAATGCCACCCGAAAAACCCTAAATGTTTTTGCCATATTTGTCTTTTTCTTCTTCTTCTTTCGACTTCCCATTAGGGGTCGCCACAGCGGATCATCCGTCTCCATACCCTCTGTCCTCTACATCTGCCTCTTTCACCCCAACTACCTGCATGTCTTCCCTCACCACATCCATAAACCTCCTCCTTGGTCTTCCTCTTTTCCTCCTTCCTGGTGGCTCCATCCTCAGCATTCACCTACCGATGTACCCCATGTTCCTCCTCTGCACATGTCCAAACCATCTCAATCTCGCTTCCCTCACCTTGTCTCCAAACGTCCTACATGTGCTGTCCCTCTAATAAACTCATTTCTAATCTTGTCCATCCTCGTTATTCACTGTATCCTGGGTTGTAATTGCAGCAATATAACATTTACAATATTACACAAATCAAGGTCTTAGATTGTGAATATTGATTTCATCAGAGGTTGAAAGAGTAATGAAATATTCTACTCAAGTAACAGTACTGTTATTCAATTAAATTGTACTTAAGTTCAAGTTACTGGACTGAAAATCTACTCAAGTAAAAGTTAAAAGTAGCTCATTTAAAATTTGTGGGGAAATTTAGAGTTTAATTAAAGGAACACCTTTACAAAGTAAAGTGCAATAAATAAATAAAAAACAATGACTTAAATCTAATGTTGTTTCGCAGCAGAAGAAATTATCTCCTGTTGTAATGTCATTTATGATAATAAGACAAATCGCAAATTCAGATTCAGACAGTAAACCAAAGCATTAAACAACTTTTAACTGCGGATGTTACGGATAGGATATAAAATGTAGTTAAGTACAATACTTCAAACTAAACATTCTTAAGTAAAAGTAAAATGACACATTTTTATAACTACTTTCAAAAAGTAGAAGTACATAAAACAACTACTCAATTACAGTTGCACGAGTAAATGTAATTAGTTACTTTCCATCTTTGGATTTTATGGAATAAGATCAATTTAATTTAATAAATAAAAAAAATACATTGTTTTACATTCAAAATAAAATATATACAAAGTTGCATCCATCAGATTAATGTCTGTGGTGTTAAAACAATGAATGTCGATTGTGTGTGTGTGTGTGTGTGTGTGTGTGTGTGTGTGTGTGTGTGTGTGTGTGTGTGTGTGTGTGTGTGTGCTTGTATGTAAAGGTCAGTGCAGGCGATGCAGATGTCAGTGTAGTGTATATCAAGACGTGTTGTACTTTGTAATAAATGCACATTTTTTGCTTTAAAAAATAATTATCCGTATATACAATTTAAGGGACAGAAAATAGGCATGCATGAAATCTGATAATAAATGCTGTGCTAACAAAAAAAAAATTACATGAATAAAATAGCCATGAAATAGCCATTACATATTACCAAATAAAGAGAAAGGTCAGGACCCTAAAAATAGCAGCGGTGAAAGTAAATTATCGTCACAGAGATGAGCTTTGTTGCAAGTTTCTAGAGAAAAATTCTGAAACCAATTATTTCCTATACAGAGAATGTGCCCCAAAATGGAGAGCCTTGAATAGATGCTGAAAGTGAAATGTAATTATGGACCTTTTCAAAGTGTCTGTATCTGCCCTGATCTATCTCAGCTACTGTGGAGAGAGTGTTCAGAATAGGCAAATATCCAACTTTGACAACTTCTGTGACTGTAGATAACTTGCGCAATGTTTGACTGAGCGTGAAATGTGCTGAGAATAAAGTGATTTGTGCTCATTCAGCCATAAGGGCTTAATAAAGTAAGGTACAGATGTAGGAAAAGAGGCCTGTGGTGCAATCAGTGTTCAAATTCATCATAAAGGTGTTTAGTAGGGTTGAGGTCAGAGCCGTATAGCAGGCCACTCAAGATCTTTCACTCCAACCTAGATAATGCATATCTTTTTTTTAAGAGCTGGCTTTGTGCACAGGGGCATTGTCATGCTGGAATATGTTTGGGTCTCGTATTTTAGTGAAAATTTAATTATACTGCCTTTAAAGACATCCCATACACTTGTGCCACACTTTGTGGTAACTGTTTGGGGAAGATCCAGATATGGATGGATTAGTAAAAAACTTTTGTCTGTATAGTGTATCTTACTGTATAGAGATTCTTTTTCAAAAGCAAAACAAGGTACCTTTTTGTATCTTTTTGTATGTATGTAGTGTCATGTATTAAGAGCAAAAAACAGTCTGTAAAGAATGTAAAACACTATACCTTGTAAATAAAAGACTAAATAAACCTAAACCTAGACAAAACCGGCAGCATGGAAAGACAAAACAATAACAATGTTTTTAGATAAACAAAAAACAATAAGTGCAGTTAACTGTATATATATATATATATATATATATATATATATATATATATATATATATATATATATATATACACACACACACACACACACACACACACACACACACACACACACAATTCGTCAGTTCATTACACTAGTGCTCTATGATGTTGAGGTTTGAGGATGGACAGGATTAGAAACAAGTTTATTAGAGGGACAATACATGTAGGACGTTTTAGAGACAAGGTGAGGGAGGCAAGATTGAGATGTTTGGACATGTGTAGAAGAGGGACTATAGGGTATATTGGTAGGAGAATGCTGAGGATGGAGCCACCAGGAAGGAGGAAAAGAGGAAGGTCACGGAGGAGGTTTATGGATGTGGTGAGGGAAGACATGCAGGTAGTTGGTTTGAAAGAGGCAGATGTAGAGGACAGAGGGTATGGAGACGGATGATCCGCTGTGGCGACCCCTAATGGGAACAGCCGAAAGAAGAAGAAGAAGAAGAAGATTACACTATTGCTCTATCATACATACAAATGCTAAGGATTGTTAGACATGGATCTGTTACAAAGTGGCTTGTGGGAGTGTACTACTTAGTGTGGTACTTCTAGAATATAGAAAATATGTATATGGTGTACCTAAATAGTTGCTGGCTTTTCGGGTTACATAACTGAAAGCTTCCCTCAATTCCACAAGGAACACCACTGCGTTGCTTTATAAAAGCCGGGATTTTACTAAAGATTTGTCTTATAAAACACTGTTAAACTTCATAACAATAACCAAAATGTGCAAACCCTTATCATATCTAGATCTACGTATGAATGCGTCTTTTAAACATCCAGGCAGCATGTCCTTTTATCGTGTTTGCTTAATCCAATGTATATTTGTCAGTTGTACCTATACAGCATGGTGTCTGTGCAAAGTAATTAATTTATCACCTGCAGTGTGATCTACTGCAGCCTAAATATCACTCGGAGGAGCAAATCAATACCACCATAGGGCAGATATTAAATCTATTCGAAGCTCAATTTTGCCAATACAAGACAAAATAAAAGGATTCTTTTGACACAAAGAGATAATATTGCAATACAGTGAGAAAACATCTTAAAATAATTACTACCTTGAACGTTATTAGATTCAATACGTGCCATATAAACCGAGTACCCTACAATGTCTACAATCTCATTTACTATGTGTTCACGTTGTGTTTTTCACCGCGTCTAATCAGAGTTTTGTAGTTGACACCTAATTACATACAGTGGAACATTTCTGAGAGTGTCACTAAAATCCAAAACGTATTGTGCAAACAACCTAATTTATGCATTGTCTCCTTTCTTTTCCACTATGTATACAACTTTTAGTCATGCAATTGGAAGTCTTCAGCAAAACATCCACTAACAAGCAAGTTGCACATGCAAATCAGCTCGTCTTGGCATTTTAGTCCATCAGGGCCTCTGTGTCTACAAGTTTACACCACATTGTCTCGTGTGTTGTGGAATGATAATCGATGATAAGCATATGTATGGGATAATCCAAGAGGCAAGAGATGCACTGTATGTTCCTTTTGTTCATATGCATCAAATTCTGCAATTTAACAGCATGAAGTTTTACTATGACAAAAACAAATATATGAATGTAGAGATGCTCCACTTTATTTTCATTCAAAAATAACCATGAATAAACATGAACAACAGCTTTCCACATTATTGGCATCTGTTTTTTCCAAACATTGAGCTGAAATACTTTAAGTATTTCCTCTTGTAAAACTTACCATAATTTCCGGACTATTAAGCGCACCCAAATATAAGCCGCACCCACTGAATTTGACAAAGATTTGTATTTTGAACATAAATAAGCCACACTGAATCAAATGAACTTTACACAGGCTTTAATGAAAGACAGTGTCTGTAACACGGCTTGTATCTAAACAGTAGCCTACCAAGAAATTAATTGTTCTCTGTCTTCCTCCTTCCTTTCACAACAATTTCTCTCTGGAGTTTTTCTTTGGCATCGTGCGTTTAAAAATCACCATCGGTGAAGCTTTTCTCCCGATGCCGTGCAGCTCAGAACACAGGTAAAGTGTGTTTTTTTCATGCCCGGTTGTTTTCAACGTGACGAATGATTCGCATTTCCTGTTGACAGCCCGAGTGAGAGGCAGGTCAAACGTCAGAGGAACCTCATCCATATTTATGATTCAGTGGATTCAGTGGGAGTGCATCTAAATTAAATATAACGTTTTTTTTCATTGGTTCACCTGAACCCGTTCATTGGTCTAATGTTATGGGGCTCAGTGTTTTGGCTTGAAGTTTGTGAAACGGGGAAAAACACAGGAAAAATCCATATATTAGCCGCTTCATTGTTTAAGACGCAGGGTTCAAAGCGTGGGAAAAAAGTAGCAGCTTATAGTCTGGAAAATACGGTAAGTTTTCTTTCCGACCTTGTGATCATGTTCTTCCCAAAGCAGTTCAATAGGATTTAGGTGCGGTCACTGGTCAATTGTATGGTGTTGAAGTATGGAATGGTAGCCATATTGGGTCAGTATTTCTTCCATCTCTAATTTGAATGAAGACCTTGTTTCTGTGTGAATGATGTACACAGAAATAAGCACCAAAACATCTTTAAACCATTAAGCTTCCACCTCCATGCTTGACTGTAGGTGTGTGGCAGTCTGCTTACATCTTTTCTTCTGTTCTCCACCTTACATATGCTCTTCTTTTGGAGCCAAACGTTAAATTTGGACTTATCTGTCCACAAAATCTATTTGTCTGTCTCTCTGTCTTTCTATTAAAAATGAATCAAAACCTTTGGACCAGACAGAATCGAGCAAAGGATTCTGTCTGTTTTTGAATGTCCGTCTATCCATGAATGCATGCAGCCATCTATCTGTCTATCTGTCTAAGTTATACACAAGATCTCGCTATATACTATTTACGGTCTCATCACATGGTCCTGCACTGTGCTATTAAATATTTCACCGGCTGTCTGCTGTGCCACTGTGAAAAGTGAAAAGTGTCTGCAAACATTACTACTGAGAAGGACAGTCTGCTGCTGTCTGAGCAGCATCACTGATATTGTCATGTCTCTGTGAAAACCTAATATGAGAAAAAAATTGATCGCTGTGGATTTCTAAATGCTTTTTTAGTGCTTCTCCAATGCCTTTTCTTATTTCTCATAGTGTGCTGTTGTATGTAGTGAGTGTCGGCTGCACTTCAGACTGACTGCAAGTGTCGAGGCTGAGCGGATTAAACCTCTGATCTCCGAACTTCAAATCTCAGCCAAATGCGTCACTTTCTCTTACATGATGACTCAGTCAGCAAAGACATTCCCAGAGTATAACTCAATAATGTGCAAGGAGCTGTCCCTAGGTCCAGATCAAATTCCTCAATCTTAGAAATGATGGTTTGATTATGTCTGTACCATTTGTGTCCTCGGTTTTTCTCAACAATTGCTAAATTTGTAAATTTACAAATTTGGAAATGTATAAATAACTATTATATGACTTGCACAATATTAATCTTTATAAACAGATCTTTTAATCTGGATCACTAATGAATTCAAAGCTTGTCCTGCTTGCATGTGATGCCAGCATATACACACCTTGGGCCAATTCAGTGTAGCCAGGTAATTTGTATTTTTCTTGGAGGTGAGAGGAAAGCAGTGAACCCTGAGGAATCCCACACAGGTAGATAGAAAAGAAACATTAAACTCCAAAGACACAGTAACCCAAAATTGTAACCCAAAACTGCATAACAAAATAAAAACCAAGCTTTTTACAGCCAGAAACTTTTCTTTGTCATTGTGAACATTTTATAGTGAGTTTATTTAATTGATTAAAATCTGCAGAAAATTAAATTAAATAAAACTTAAAGTAAAACTAATCAAGTTAAAGTAGAAATAATTTTTTCTGAATTGTTAATTAATTAATATTTAGAAATTGTAGGAATAATATATATATATATATATATATATATATATATATATATATATATATATATATATATATATATATATTTTTTTTTTTAAATACACAGTGCTCACTGAATATTACAAAAAGCAAAAAGCCATGCATATTAAAGGCACAACTGAAATCAAATGAAGTATAATTAACCTGAACTTTTTTTTTTTTTTTTTCAAATTTTATATTTTTAGATTTAATATATTATATAGAATTTTCCCGTTTTCTACCTGTACAGAACTAAAAACTGGTTAATAGAAATTTTATTTTAATTTATGTATTTTATTGCATTTTATTTGTATATTTCATTTTTTTATATATTTTTTTTCTTTGCTTTTATTGTATTTTCTTTTATGTTTGCATTTAACTACACTGTGTATATACAGTTGTGTATATGACAAATATAATTGTAATAATAATAATAATAATAATAATAATAAAAGAGACTTCATACAAAGACTGTGTAAAAAAAATAGTAAATAAATAAAACTCATTTTTAGAGGCTATATTACTAAAGAAGTTATCTTTTTATAGTAAATATATTTTCTTGAAAATTCAAAATTTCTAGATTTAACACAACAGCCCAGCTCCAATTTCCAGAATTTGTCCCAAATGTGTATGCTCTGTTAAACATACCAGTGTCATGACTGTTTACAATAACACACTATATGGGCATAAGGTGTCCACAAACTTTTGTCAGTATAATTGTATAGAATAAAGACTAAGTATTTTTTGAAAACTGCAGTGTTCTCTCAGACGTATCAGATCCAAAAAGACCCCAGTGATTTAAAGCGATGACCTGAGCAATTCATGTTTTGGTTTTCCATCATCACACCTAGCAAAGAGCTGAAGTCTTACACCTGCGGAGTTAATCAGGGCTTCGAGTACATTTGCTGCCTGTTGGCATCACCCGCTGCTTTTGTTGTGGGTCTTTGTTACACAGCATGCCTGTAAACTAAACATTTTTTTCCTTCCCAGAGGATAGCGTGATGGCATTAAAGTGATCTAGGGAACGTGGAGAAGTAAACAGGCCTTGCTTTAGTTCCCTTCCTGTACATGTACAGCAGCTCTGTTCTCTGCTGGCTTCCTGATGAAAGCGATGATGAGAGATGATGGAGTTGCTCCACTTTACATGAAAGAGAAGTGCCGACTCTTTGTGCTCGCTCTCACGACCCCAGAGGTTCAAAAGAGGTTATAGAGAAAACATTTTTTTAAGTAAAAACTCCTTTTTGAATACACTTCTCGTTCTTTATTTTTGTTCATCTAGGTTTTAAAAGATTTCTGCTCCAGTCCAGCAGTTTACATGGAAATTTAATTATTTATAATTGATTAATATTGTATTATATGATTAATATTGACTTCACTTTTTGCAGGATTATTGCTGTGCACAATTATTATTTTTTTGGTAGATTGGATCTGGACCCCAATCCCCCCCCACACCCCGCCCCCATGCACACACAAGCACACACAAATCCAATCATTAAATATTATTATGAAATGCATGATTCTTGGTTCTCTTGCAGAATGTAAAATGTACTGTATTCCCTTTAATAGAATGTTGTCACCTTTTCTGACCATCAAGCATCAGCAGCTGGCATCTTTACCACAGAATCCCAGAGCAATCAGGACAAATGCGAATTCATTTAGTTAA
Organism: Silurus meridionalis; assembly: GCF_014805685.1. Lineage (NCBI taxonomy): Eukaryota > Metazoa > Chordata > Actinopteri > Siluriformes > Siluridae > Silurus > Silurus meridionalis. The sequence goes on along the minus strand of NC_060912.1, from coordinate 7,278,510 downwards.
TGTGAAGGGCTCCCAGGTGACTGTCTATTGATCAGAGGAATGAAAACGGTGTGTCTAATCTAATGCATTTGTTTAACACACTGTTTGATAGCGTGATGCTTGTGCATGCAGCAGTGTGAGTGTGTGTGTGCGTGTGTGTGTCTGTGTTCTTTCGGCTATAAGGTACATTTAATCAATCAGATCAGCAGAATAAAACAAAGCTCGATTGCATCCTCGATTTGTATCCTGCAAACTTCCTTTCTGAAGCATTTGCCTCCTGGTACCTCCAGTCTATATCAGATAAAAAGATGAATCAGTGTAAACACACACACACACACACACACACACACACACACACAGGCTGCATGACTGGGGATCAAATGGATTTCGGATTGAACACTGTTACTGTCCTTCTCCACGGGTGTGATGAACAGGTTGTAGTGCATCATTTACTCTGGTCGCATCCTCAACATGTCCAATTGCATTGGATGCAACAGACAGACAGACAGGCAGGTAGGCATTAGTCCTGGAGCCGAGCGCATGCACTGCTGCAGACGCACACTTACCGGCGCGGACCGGAGACGCCAGCATGCAGGCGAGCAGCAGCAGCAGCAGCAGCGGCGGCGGTGGCGGTGGTGGCGGCAGGAACGCAGCAGCAGCAGCTGAGGAGCTTTTTCCTCCCATCCTTCCCGGGATCCGTTACATTCCGCCCGCTCAGCCTCCAAGCCCATTTACTCGCGCGGGAACGTCCGCAGCTCACACTGACAACCTAACGGTACCTAATAACCCCGCGCAGCGCCTGCTCATGGCGGCGAACACGGAGAGGCTGAATAACTCTCCACGCATAAGAGAGAGAGAGAGAGAGAGAGAGAGAGAGAGAGAAAGGGAGAAAGAGGGGGAGAGTGAGAGGGGAGAGAGAGAGAGAGAGAGAGAGAACGCGTCTGGTATGTGCGCGGGCCGATTACACGCACCGCCGGGTTTTAGAATGACGTGGACTATCACATAATATAACTCTCTATCTATCTATCTATCTATCTATCTATCTATCTATCTATCTATCTATCTATCTATCTATCTATCTATCTATGTCCCACACTGTAGATCCAAACTAACACTTCTCCCTCCTTCATTATCTCCCTCTTTGTCTCTCCATCTCTTTGTATCTGTCCATGCATATATTTAGTTCTTTGTCTTATTCTCATTCTTTCTCTCTGCTTTATGACTAACAGGCAGTGTTGAGGACGCACGCCACACCGCAGTACCACGCACTGCACACTTTTACCCTCATATAACACACACTCTTCACAACATAATGGATGTGAATGTTGTTTGCGTTCCAGTGACTGATGTAAGTGGCAAAAAAACATCTCTTCAATCCCGAATGTTAATCTAACCGCCCCTGCGACATCCTCCTGGCTGAATTGCTGAGAAAAGTCAGCCGGGTGACACGAGATAGTGGATTCATAAATCAATGAAGACAAACAGTGTGATGAGTGTTCACTGTGTTCAGGCTGAGCACACTAGGTGCAAGAGGCTAAACCTTCATGGGTTCCATATTGAAGAGTTCACAGGAACAGAGGAAGTGACAACAATGCTGACATTGCAAAAGAAGTTCATCAGCAACTTTTTTTATCGAGTGCTTTAAGAATGTCACTGAACTGTTAATTTGACCTGAATGTGCTTCTGATGCATTTAGGAAAATAAAATGAGAAAATCGTTCAAGTCCTCGCGGTTATGATAAACTGGCTCGGCCAAACATGCCAGCTAAGGGATTTCATAATCTAAAGTATTAACCCCCTGTCCACATATTGTCAATAAAAGGAAATGAAATGGCATTCCACCAAAAGCCATCAAGTGTGATTAGTGCTGGGGTTTGAAATGATGTACCTCACAGTTGATATATCTTAAAAGCTTATGATCCTTGATTTCCACTGCACAAGTTAAATACTTGAAAAAATTATACTTGGAATGTTTCCAAAACAATCTGTCCTTCAGGCATCAAGGTCAACAAATAAGATTCAGAGTTGCCTAAGCAGAAGCCTGGGTTTCAGTGGGTTTCAGATCTAGCACAAAAAAGCTTTACCCAAACCAACTGTGAACTGATTTTTCTATGAGTCCGATGTCCAACCAAGCAAAATTGTCTAGGGCAGTAGGTCCAGGGCATTAATGTGGCCATGGATCAAACCCTGTTGTTACACAACATGACTGTTGAACCTGGCGTACACTCTGACCCATGACTTCCCTACATGCTGACATAATGCAAAGAAAAGCATTTCCTTGCTAACAATAAGGTCATGCTTCATTCCATTCTGTCATCCAATCGTGATTTCATTACATGGAGGTGTGAGCTGGTGTAACACTGGCGGGCTGAAGGTGTTATAGCACAATTGTGACTTGCTGATGGGTGCCAAAAGGCTTCTTATGTTGCTCTTATTGAGTGGTTAAATAGAAATAGAATAGAAATATACTACTACTTCTACAACAACTGGTAGTCAAACTTCTTCTTTCAGCTGCTCCTGTTAGGGGTCGCCACTGTGGATCCATTCTAATCTGCCTCTTTCAAACCAACTACCTGCATGTCTTCCCTCACCACATCAATAAACCTCCTCACTGGCTTTTCCTCCTTCCTGGTGGCTCCATCCTCAGCATTCTTCTACCGATATACCCTATGTCCCTCCTCTGCACATGTCCAAACCATCTCAACCTTGCCTCCCTCACCTTGTTTCCAAAACGTCCTACAGGCACGTTTCCAATAAATTCGTTTCTAATCCTGTCTATCCTCGTCACTCCCAATGAACATATCTGCATCTTTAACTCTGCTACCTCTAGCTCCGCCTCCTGCCTTTTTGTCAACGCCACTGTCTTTAAACCATACAACATAGCAGGTCTCACGACAATCCTATAAACTTTCCCTTTTACTCTTGCAAAAACCCTTCTATCAAAAATCACTCCTGCTATCACTCTTCTCCACCCTCTCCACCCTGCCTGCACTCTTTTCTTCACTTCTCTAACACACTCTCCATTACTCTGCACTGTTGACCCCAGGTACCTAAACTCAGCCACCTTCACCACCTCTTCTCACTGCAACCGCACCACTTCACTGCCCTCCCTCTCATTCACACACATGCACTCTGTTTTACTCCTACTGACTTTCATTCCCCTTCTCTCCACGTACCTCCACCCATACAGGTTTTTCTCAACCTGCTTCCTACTCTCTCCACAAATAACAATATCATCCGCAAACATGATCGTCTACGGAGACTCCTGTCTGATCTCATCCGTGCAACCCAGATGAGGATGAGGTTCCCTCTTGATTCTGGTTCCTCTCAAGGTTTCTTCCTTATGCCGTCTTGGGAAGTTTTCCCTGCCACCGGCTTGCTCATCAGGGACAAACTTACACTTATAAAGAACATAATATTAATTTTTATCACCACATTATCCGTGTAAAGCTGCTTTGAGACAATGTTTATTGTTAAAAGCGCTATACAAATAAAAATGAAATTGAAATAGGATTATAAAAAATAATAAAAAATTTAATAGAACTTGTCTATCACCACTGTAAATAGGAAGGGGCTCAAAGCCGATTCTTGATGTAGTCACGCCTTTACCTTGAACCAGACTGTCGTTCCTACTGCACACGTTACTCTTGTCACACTGTCCTTATACATGTCCTGCACCACCCTCACATACTTCTCTGCCACAACAGACTTCCTTATACAATACCACAACTCCCCTTTAGGCACCCTGTCGTACGCTTTCTCTAAATCCCAATCACACAATACAACTCCTTCTGCCCTTCTCTACACTTCTCCATCAACATTCTCAAAGCAAGTATTGCATCTGTAGTGCTCCTCCTTGACATGAAAACATACTGTTGCTCACAGATGCATATTTGATTTGGTACGCTGGATGCCCATTTCTAACGCAACCCTCCCCATTTTTTTGGGCTTTGGATTAACACTCATGGTGCACAAGCCATCAGGGATAGTGGTAGCTCAGTGGTTAAGGTGCTGGGTTACTAATCGGAAGGTCAGGGGTTCAAACCCCGGTATTACCAAGCTGCCACTCTTGGGCCCTTGAGCAAGACCCTTAACCCTCTGTGCTCCAGGGGTGCCATTTCATGGCCAACCCTGTGCTCTGACCCCAGTTTCTGAGCAAGCTAGGATATGTGAAAACCACATATAGCTGGAAAAGTCAGGTGTCCATTTCTCTATATATATGTTCTACTGTAAATGTCTTTTAATTTATTTGTACTTTTATTGGCTTCTCGCAGCTATATAGTTTTGAAACTTTATATAGTAAAATTTCACCATGTCAAGGGCTTTCCCACCTATTAAACACATAATTTCTAAAATGTTTATTTTTTATTTAATTATTGCAGTGTTTTCATTACCTGCCCCATGAACATGTCTGCTATTGCTATCGAGTGAGTTAAACGACACAAGTCACCACCTCGATTAAATCTTCTGTTGTTGCTTTTCCTGTTAGCCTGGTTGAAATCCAAGCACACAAACTAACCCAGCATTGATTTGTTACACTAATTGAAAGTGAAGGTAAACTGGTGACACAGCTCTTCTTGCAGTTGAGGATTTTTTTTAGCATAATTGATCTGGGACCTGAAGTGTCTTCGCAAAGACAAATTGCATCTCGTAAGCTGCTTTTAATGGCACACATGACCAGTCGATATCGTAGCCTCTCCAACAAATCTCTCGTATAATAGATATAGCTCATATTCAGAAGCCTGATTAATTCACTCGAAGCCATACATCCATCTTGTTTTCAAAGTACAAACAAATGGAGTGCGTTAGAACAAATTGAAAACTAGTGCATGTGAAATGAGTTATCCAGGGAGAACAAGGGAGAACTAGCCTTTACGGATAATCAGCTCAATTCACAATCGAGGTGAATATATCTTTTCATTGTAAAAAGCTAACAAAAAACGGAGGCTTGAAGTTGTAGAGTTGGCTCTCAGACAGTCTGTCTTCTCTGGGGATTGGAAGTGTTGCTGTTTTTATTGAAGTTGAGCTTTGGAAAATAGATCCGTATGTGTTGGGGAGTTTTTGAAACTGGTGTGAAGTTTAATTTGTCTCTTTCAGATGCTCAGGCAGGTCCAGAGAGAATTTCTGGTTCCCTCTTTCCCCCCAAAGCATCATCTCAAGGCACACAAACTCTAAGCACCATATGACTGATGGTCACACATTGATGCACAGTCAGTTATTTTGCAGTGAAAAAAAAAAAACAAGAGTGAGATTTTCCCCAGGTGTCTCTTGTGGGACTGAAAAGTACATCTTAAAAAATAAAGTTGTTTATATGGAAATAAGTTATGGGGACAAACGTTTGTGGACATTTACATTTACATTTGCAGCATTTAGCAGACGCCCTTGTCCAGAGCGACGTACAAAAGTGCTTTGAGTCTCTAGTAATAAATAAATCTATACTGTTGCACAAGATTACAAACTTAATATAAATATAACTCTTGAATTCTACAAAGCAAACTTGGAAAGTGCTAATTTAAGTGTTTCAGGAAAGGACGTTCTTCAACCGTCGCTTGAAGATAGCCAGGGACTCCACTGTACAGACATCTAGGGGAAGTTCATTCCACCACCTCGGTGCCAGAACAGAGAAGAGTCTTGAAGTATACTTACCTCTCATTCTGAGAGAAGGTGGTACCAGTCGAGCAGTGCTGGAGGATCTCAGACAGCATAGACACCTGACCATAAGATTCGTATGTACTTTTTGAACATCCCATTTCACATTTAGTCCCCATTAATGATAATCTCCACTCTTCTGGGAAGATTTTAGAGCGTGTTTGTGGAGATTTGTGCTCATTCATCTACAAGGGGTCAGTAAAGTCATGTGCTGATGCAGTCAGGGTTCCAATTCATCCCAGAGATCTATAGCAGGTCACTGAAGATCTTTTACTCCAACCCATGTAAAGCATATGTTCATAGAGCTGGCTTTGTGCACATGTTCATTGTCATGCTGGAACAAATTTGGGTCTCCTAGTTTAATTGAAAGTAAGATTTATTGCTACCATATTTCAAGTCATCCTATACAGTTGTGTACCTCCAACTTCATGGTAACAGATCAGTAAAGAACATACAGAAGTCAAGTGTCCATATAATGTATTTGTAATGGGATTCATGATTTCGATTGTAGTTGATTAGTTTATAGTGTACTTGTTGCCATTTTGTATTGACTACATCAGCACTTGCACATCACAAGACCTTGTCACATGACATTACTTACTCCTAATGTTCCTTGACACATTAACACAAGTATTTAAGTGTAGCATTGCACCACACTATGTCATATTTGTTTTCAATGGTTGTTCAATATTTTCTTGCTTCTTGTTTCATGGTCCATCATATATTTGTCACTTTGTCATTTTGTTTTGTGGGTTGTTTTTTTGTATGCTTGCACTTATAAATGATTCTGCACCGGCACCTGCTTATGCCTGTGTTACATGACAAATAGCAGATTGGAGACAAATAAGGAAAATAACAGCCTTAAAGTAGACAATGTAAACACTAGACTTTGAAGTCCCAGAATGCAATACACGCATATTATTTAATTGTAGTTTAATTTAGAAGCTACAGCATAAGCTCTGCATGGATGATCAATGTAATGGTTTTGATGATGCAAGAGATAGTTTTGGAAGCTGTTCTAAGTGTACAGATAAGGAGGTCAAAGCTGGAAACACTAAAGCCAAACGTAGTCAAACATAAGCAATGGTGTAAAGTAATGTCAAGTCAAGTCAAGTCAAGTCAAGTCAAATTTATTTCTATAGCGCTTTTCACAACAGACATTGTCTCAAAGCAGCTTTACAGAATTAACAAATCTCTTGTTACTGTACTTGAGTAGTTTTTCCTCAGTAATTGTAATTTATTAAGTAGTTTCAAAACTTTTACTTTTGTACATTTAGTGCTGTATCGATACTTTTACTGTGCTACTTTCCCCCCACCTGTCATTGTTACTTTATCCACTGGTTTTCTGGGGGTGCTGCTGTAAAAACGATTATAGGAATAACTTCTGCTGGAAGTTTGTCATAAATGTTACCTGATTATTGGTTGCTTTTTCTAATAATACATGCTGGCTTTTCAGGACAAGCAGTTAAAAATTAGACTGTTGAAGAAATGTTGTGGTTGTTACTTTAAATGTTGGTACTATGACTGGTGAAGGGAAAGAGGTAGCTGATATAATGGAGCGGAGAAAGGTATATATGTTTTGTGTTCAGGAGACCAAGTGGAAAAAGAGTAAGGCCAGGGAGATTAGAGGGGTGTTTAAACTGTTCTATCATGGTGTGGATGGAAAGAGAAATGCTGTAGGGATGATTCTAAAGGAAGAGTGCAGTAAAATTGTAGTGGAGGTGAAGAGAGTTTTTTGATAGAGTGATGATCGTAAAGCTGGAAGTTAAAGGGGTGATGATAAATGTCATCAGTGTCTATGCTCCAAAAGTGGGTTGTGAGATTGAGGAGAAGGAAAAAGTCTGGAGTAAGATAGATGAAATGGTAGAAGGTGTACCTAACGAAAAACGATTGGTGATTGGGGCAGACTTTATTGGCCATGTTGGTGAAGGAAACAGAGGTGATGAGGAGGTGATGGTAGGTATGACCTTAAGGAGAGGAATTTTGAAGGGCAGATGGTGGTAGATTTTGCTAAAAAGATTGAAATGGCAGTGGTAAATACTTATTTTAAGAAGAAGGAGGAGCATAGGATGCTTATAAGATTGGATGTTGGATGGCTTTGGATGTGAAGAAGAAGAGGAGAAGAGTGAAGACATTAAAAAGAATAAGATGTTGGAAATGGAGGAAGACTGTAGTGTAAGGTTCAGGGAAGAGGTCAGACAAAGGCTCAGTGGTGGTGAAGAGGTGCTGGACTACTGGAGAAGTAATAAGGGAGACAGCTAGGAAGGTACTTGGTGTGACATCTGGAAATAGAAAGGAAGACAAAGAGATGTGGTGGTGGAATAAGGAAGTGCAGGAGAGCATAAGGAGAAAGAAGCTGGCAAAACAGAATTGGGATCAGCAGAGGGATAAAAAAAGTAGACAGGAGTTCAATGAGATGCAGCAGCAGGTGAAGAGGGATGTGGCAAAAGCAAAAGCAAAGGAAAAGGCATATAAAGAGCTGTATATATATATATATATATATATATATATATATATATATATATATATATATATATATATATATATATATATATATATACAGTTGTGTTCAAAATTATTCAACCCCCAATGCTGTAAATGGTTTTAGGGAATTTAGTGTACATTTGTAATTGTATTCAGAATTAAATCCTACAAGGACTTCTTAAAGAACCATATGCAACTAAAATGTCATCAATTAGTTTTGTAATACAGTAGTAAATGTTTCTTTTGTGAATTCTTCATTGACATAATTATTCAACCCCTTAAAGACTACCACTCTGAAGAACAGAGGTTCAATGAAGTGTTTTCAATCAGGTATTGAAAACACCTGTGGATATCAGGGAGCAGCAATAAAGCCTAATAAGCACCAATTAGGCAGCTTTAAAATGACTGTGATACTCAGCTCCTTCTAGACATTTACTGGTGTGGTTACAAACATGGTGAGGTCAAGAGAATGGTCCAGGAAGACAAGAGAACAGGTGATTACTCTTCACAGGAAGGGCAATGGCTATAAGAAGATTGCAAAGATGTTAAACATACCAAGAGACACCATAGGAAGCATCATTCGCAAATTCAAGGCAAAGGGCACTGTTGAAACGCTACCTGGTCGTGGCAGAAAGAAGATGCTGACTTCGACTGCTGTGCGCTACCTGAAGCGTAGAGTGGAGAAAAGTCCCGTGTGACTGCTGAGGAACTGAGAAAAGATTTGTCAGATGTGGGTACTGAAGTTTCTGCTCAGACAATACGGCGCACCCTGCGTAATGAAGGCCTCCATGCCAGAACTCCCAGGCGCACCCCCTTGCTGTCCCCAAAGAATAAGAAGAGTCGACTGCAGTATGCCAAAAGTCATGTGGACAAACCACAGAAGTTTTGGGATAGTGTTCTGTGGACTGATGAAACAAAATTAGAACTGTTTGGGCCCATGGATCAACGCTATGTTTGGAGGAGGAAGAACAAGGCCTATGAAGAAAAGAACACCTTGCCTACTGTGAAGCATGGCGGGGGGTCAATCATGCTTTGGGGCTGTTTTGCTTCTGCAGGTACTGGGAAGCTTCAGCGTGTGCAAGGTACCATGAATTCTCTTCAGTACCAGGAGATATTGGATGACAATGTGATGCAGTCCGTCACAAACCTGAGGCTTGGAAGGCGTTGGACCTTTCAACAGGACAATGATCCCAAGCATACCTCCAAGTCCACTAGAGCATGGTTGCAGATTAAAGGCTGGAACATTTTGAAGTGGCCATCGCAGTCACCAGACTTAAATCCGATTGAGAACCTCTGGTGGGACTTAAAGAAAGCAGTTGCAGTGCGCAAGCCTAAGAATGTGACTGAACTGGAGGCTTTTGCCCATGATGAATGGGCGAAGATACCCGTAGATCGCTGCAAGACACTTGTGTCAAGCTATGTTTCACGTTTAAAAGCTGTTATAACTGTAAAAGGATGTTGTACTAAGTACTAAGATTGAATGTCACTTGGGGGTTGAATAAAACTGATAATGATGTGAGCTCAGAAAAGACATTTGTGGTTATTTCATTATAAATGTTATGTTATATTTGTCTGACCTACACGTGCTTCTTTGATTTAATTGTAAGCAGGATGACTGAATGATCATAATCAATGTCAAACCGACCAAAACAATCAATTTCAGTGGGGGTTGAATAATTTTGAACACAACTGTATATACAAACTGGAAGAAGTATGGAGATGTTCAGGATAGATGGCAGAGTTTTTAACCAGACTGTTCAACAAAATTCTGGAAGGTGAAACGATGCCTGAGAAATTGGAGAATGAGATTGTGGGTACCTATTTTTAAAAATAAGGAAGATGTGCAGAGCTGCAGTAACTACAGGGGAATAAAGTTGATGAGTCACACCATAAAGTTATGGGAAAGAGTAGTGGAAGCCAAGCTGAGAGAAGAGGTGACCATCTGTGAGTAACAGTATGGTTTCATGCCGAGGAAGAGCACCACAGATGCATTATTTGCTTTGAAAATGTTGATGGAGCAGTATACAGAAGGTCAGAAGGAGATGCATTGTGTGTTTGTGGATTTAGAGAAGGACAGCATTGGACAGCATTGAAAACTAGTTTATTAGAGGGACAGCACATGTAGGACGTTTTGGGGACAAAGTGAAAGATGCCCTATTGAGATGGTTTGGACATGTGCAGAGGAGGAACATGGGGTATATCAGTAGAAGAATGCTGAGGATGGAGCCACCAGGAAAAAGTCAAAGAGGAAGACCAAAGCGGAGGTTTATGGATGTGGTGAGGGAAGACATGCAGGTAGTTGGTTTGAAAGAGGCAGATGTAGAGGACAGGGGGGTATGGAGACAGATAATCTGCTGTGGAGACCCCAAATGAAGAAGAAGAATGTAAAATAATAATCCTAGCATAATACATACTACTCACTACTCTTGAGTACTTTTAAAAGGGCTACTTTTTACTTGTATTTTGAGTAGTATTTAGTACTTTTACATGAGTATGTTTTTTCAGTATTCTTTCCATCACTGAACATTAGTTAAACAGCATTGTGGATAAATATTGGAAACTGTTATGCGAAATGAAAATAGACTGGCATGCCAGTGAAAAAAGTCCTCTTAGAAATTCATTATGAGATAAATCATGGACATGACTTAGGATGACATGTTAATTAAAAAGATTAGTATTCAAGACATTGGGAGAGGATTTTTCCTTTAAGGACACAAAAGTGGCTCTCTGGAAGTCCTTCGCTGTCACCGTTAGTGCTGAGCTGCAGTATTATTTCTTAACGCTCTCATTTTTCTCTTTACTTCTCTTCATCTTTTTATTCTGCTTTCAGCATTTACTACTATTTCTGTCCCCTTGTTTTATTTGGTTTTATATAATTACTTTGGCTCCATTTATTTTTTTGCAGAGTGAGAGGAAGTAAAGAGAGAAACTAGGGCAGTAAATGCTGAGCTCCTTGCAGCAGCACACAGTCCGGTTTTTGCAAGTTAATCAGGACAAGGTGAGCGGAAAGTGTGAGGGAGAGTTTAAAAACTGGTGTGAAGGTGATTCGTTTTTGCAGAGAGAGAGAGAGAGAGAGAGAGAGAGAGAGAGAGAGACGATGTGTTCAGGTCAACATTCAACTGCTTTTTCCAGTCAGAATCATATGTTTTGCCTCAGCACACTGTGTGTGTGTGTGTGTGTGTGTGTGTGTGTGTGTGTGTGTGTGTGTGTGTGTGAAATGCTGGGCTTCTTTAACTTTTTTCTTATTTAGATTTCTTAGATTTACTGTAAAAAATAAATAAATAATATACATATGCTAATAAGATGAACTGTGTTCTATTATTGTAAACAATTTCTTATATTTCCTCCTATTTCATCATGTCCTGTCCTGTCCTGTCCCGTCCTGTCCATGCACAAGCAGTTTGTTTTATACTGATTTGCATTAAATTTATTTGTTGTTGTTTGGACTCGGTGTCCAATTTTGTCAAATAAATCTTTTTTGACGTCCTTTAAAAAAAACTTTTTTTTTTTTATAAAATGCTCTTTCTTTATTTAGAACTTTCTGAGTAACACAAACACAGCACAGTGTATGGATGCATCCCGTAATTACAGTTACCATGAACTTAATTTATTTTCTAAAAAATGCATGTCCTGATCTTTATTCCATTTTGGTGCTGGCAATGCTTGATTTATTTATTTATTTATTTATTTATTTGTTTGTTTGTTTTATTTTCACAAGAAAAATGACTAAATCTGAAAGAGTACACAGTCTAATAAATGTATTTCGTAATCTTTAAAAAAAGAAGAAAATTGTACATTTTTACCAATATTACAATTTTGTTAAAAAAAAAACACCTTCATGTGTTATTAGATGATTATAAATTATAGCATATTTTTAAATTAATTCCAGTGATTTTAAATAGTTAGGCTAGACTATTATAATACAAATTTTACTCACGAATTAACTACATGATTAAATCATTGGAATAGAAATTAAATGCACATTTTTATAGAACAGCCTATTGCCTGTATTGTCACATACAATAATTTATTATAATAATAATAATAATAATAATTATTATAATAATAATAATAATAATAATAATAATAATAATAATAATAATAATAATACAATAATAGCAACATGTAGGATGTTATATAGCATACAGCATATAAATATTGTTTTCTGCCTTTAAGAAAATCTTTCACTGTACAATGTGCCTGTAAAGATTCTCAGTCATCCAGGTGCTTATTTATTTTGTAATCCTGTATTTTCAGTCGATCATTGAGCCTGTGTGTGAGTATTTACAACACTTCAGACATGTAGATATAATTATAATGCTCTTAAAATATCTGGAAGTTGAGCCATGTCAAGTCTTCTATCAGGTTTGATCTAAACATATTGCTACCTATCGGAGCAGCTTCTAGACTCAAAAGTAAGTATCATCGGCCGGCTAGAAGATTTTCTTTTAATTAATTGAAAAAAATCCGTATTCTTCCCGCTTTCATTAATCTTAGTAAATGACTCCCAAGTGGTTCCTGGAGGTGTTTCAGATGATTCATGCACTTCGCACATTCTAGAGGAATTAATTAAATACACTTAAGAACTACCATGAATACTGAATGCTAGTTTGAAGTTTGTTATATTTCATAGTTATGGATTACAGACATGATGTCCTACAGCTATTTCTCTTACTATAGATTGATTACTAAAGAATTCTTACATTTATTATTATACATTTATTGTAACTATATAATATATTTATTATTATATTATTACCCCGGACACTGGCCATGCTCTAGAAAAACTCTAGACAAAAGGGGGGCCATGGAAAGGGCCTTGACTGCAAGAAATCTCAAGAGCACCTCATGCATCTTCAGGTAGATGCACCCTTTTAGAGACCTAGGGCAGAGCAGCCACTCATGACTGTCCCTCAGCCCATGAGGGAGGCATCCATCGTTAAGTAACGTGACGACACAGAGCTTCCAACACAGGGCCCTGTGACAGGAACCCAGGTTTCTTCACATGTCTATGGCCCATAAGTTTAGCTGCGTATGCATGATCATGCAGAGTGGGTAGCCCCTCTGGGAAAACCTTCTGGTCCTAAGCCACCACTGCAGTGGTGTCATGTGCAGTAGGCCAAGCAGCACCACATTGGACGCAGCTGCCATCAGACCCAGCAGTCTTTAAAACTGCTTTACAGTGAGTGACTGGCCTTCTCTCACTCTTTTAACGAACAGGAGGATTAACTCAATCCAAGCAGAAGACAAATGTCCCTGCATTGTGGTTGAATTCCACACTAAGCTACTATATAGTTGGTCCTCTGTACTGGAGAAAGCACACTTTTCTTGGCGTTTAGTCTTTACCCCAACTTTATGTGGGTGAGAATGACATCTCAATGCCAAATTGCAAAGTGCTTCTAATATCAAGCAATCAGAGATATAATTTAGAATGCAGATGCTCTGGAGTCTTATTGGAGCCAGAGCAGCATCCACACACTTTGTGAAAGTGGTGGTTGAAAGTGCAAGGTCAAACAGTAGAAAGTGGTATTGGTAAGCCTCACCCCTGAAAGCAAACCTCAGGAACTTGATGTGTAGAGAAGGGATGGATATGTGGAAGTATGCTAGGGAATCGGTGTCTCGAGACTGACCTCTGGCGTGCCTAGAGCAGCTAGATCAGCTGTTCAAGAGACAGTGGGCCCCCCAGATCTGCTACGTTTCCTGAGGGAGCTGAGGGAGGCACTTGCTAGAGACCCTGTGCCCTGAAACACCAAGGGTGGAAGGGTTAACAAGACAATCTTCTGAGATCCATCACTTCATAAGGCTTTGACTTGGAGTGCCACCTAGTGTGGGGGAGTGCGAGTGGTAACAGTCTGTCTCTGGACCTCACGATGTGCACTCATACTTGGTTGGGGCTACGCCCGCAAAAAAGCTAAAAAGCCACCGATTGCCTTTTGGCCTCCTGAAATCTGTCGACGTCAGCATTTACAGCATTTACCAGTTGGTATGCCAGGGGTGTCCAGAGGAAAAGCTTTGTCACTATTGCTGAGTTCAGAGAGTTTCAGCCACAAGTGCCTCTTGATGGCCACCAGGGCTGCCATAGTCCGGCCTATAGCCCTCTTTAGTGGCCCGAAGAGACAGGTCTGTGACATTACACAATTCTAAGATGTTGTTGTAATAGCTCCTCCCTCGTCCAGCTTTAATCAGGTCGGCTTGGTATGCCTGCAAGACTGCCATGGTGTGCAGGCAGCCACCAGCCTGACCTACTGCCGTGTACGCTTTGCTCACCAAAGCCAAGGAGGTCAGAAGGGGCTTGTTAGGCAACACTGGGGCCTTAAGGGATGAAGCACCACTTCCTGAACAACAAAAGCTAGCGTCGTCTTTACTGCATGTGAGTTTATAACTTCCAGGTCATGATGTCAGGTATTGTGAGAAAAGCTTTCTCTTGCATAAGTCTATAGTTTGGTCTAGAATTAAATCAGCTGTTAGCCCCAAATACATATTATGCAGTTTTTTGTATTTTATTTTATTTATAACCACTGGTGATACAATTTGCTTACAGGGCAAATGATGATACGCCTAGGCATTATGTACTTTTTCTAGTAGCCTTTAATACCAGCCAGTCTTGGTAACAGTAAACAGACTCCTGGCTGCTTTTCACATTCTCCACAATATCATCTCTCTACAGTTTCCCTTTCAATCGTTTTCAAATCCTCCAGCCTATCTAAATTCTCGCTCGAATTTCTGTGGCCTATGAACTTCCATATGGCATTTGAGGCTGCTCAATTGACTGATGCTCTTCCCACCGTGCAAGCAGCAGTCAAGCTTTTCTTCATTTAGAGCTCTTTTATGGTTTATTTTCAACCGTCCAAACTGGAAAGCGATCTTCACACAGAGCTTCTACTGGTAAGGCTTTTATCTAATGTCAATCCTTTGGTACCCCTTTAAGTGCCTAGCATTATAAAAACCCTTCCCACGCTGAAAGCAACATACAAGCCCACACTTTCAGTGTATGTGTGAATAAGTGTTGCACAACACTAATGAAAGCATTAGGAGGGCTTATAGCCCATTTCACTTTGCATGGAGACTCAACCGAGTTGATTTTCTTCAAATATTTAAGATACTTTAAGGAAAAGAAACTTTTTCCTCACAGAACAAACCACTGGCTTTTCTTAAACGTCATTGATCAGCCTAGTTAAGCAGAGCTTTTACTTTATATATGGCTTTGCTTCTTTTCTATATTATTATTTGTTGCAAATTTTTTATTTATTTTTTATTTTTATGATTGTTGCTGTTTTTGCCCAGATTCTATTTTAATGGGTATGATGCCTCAAGTGTTTCTTATTCAAACTCTGCTATTATATATAGTATATATAATCAGAAATACAAGGTGGTATCAAAAGGTTTCGAGACTAATGGTGCTAACTGGTGCTATTCTGACCACGTGCGTTAGCATGTCTGCGATTTAATTATAGACAACAAGTTAGAACAAAGAGCAAACCTGAGATTCTGTCTGAAACTTGGCAAATTGGCAAAGAGACGTTTGACATGACATATGTTTGACATACGCCAATGCTGCAACGAGTCGTTGAGTCAATGAGGTGTTTTGAGTGGCATGCTTCTAGAACAAAAGAACATCACTAGAGCAAGAAGACCTTCAAAGAGCTCGACCACCTAAAAATGTCGAAGCCATTGGGTTACTTGTGCATTATGATCGTCAGAGAACAATCCACATGATCTCACTTCCGCACCCACCCTACTCGCCAGATTTGACTCCTGCGGACTTCGCCCTTTTTCCTAAGATGAAGATCCAGCTCAAAGGTCTTCCAGACATCCAGGACTTATTCCAGAAGTGGCAGGGAGCAATGTATTGCTGAGCAAGGAGACTATTTTGTAGGTGATAGTGTGATAAATAAAGCACTTTACCGTAAAATGAGCTTGTAAACTTTTTTATACCACGTTGTATACATTTTATGTTGAAGCATCCTTCTATCTAAAATTATTGTTTTAATTTTCAAGGCCACTGAGTAATTTTCCTGACTTTTATGCGAAGTCTTATTACATTGCTTACAGCTAATTGTTAATGTCACCCTACTCAAATACTATATAAATATAATATCATTTTCTAAAGAAATAAATTTAATAGTTACATTACACCATTAAACATCATAGTATTAATGAAATGTTTATTAGAGTTATTATAAAAAAATTAGAATACTAAGAAAAATGCAATACCCCACTGCTGCACACACACAAACACATACGCACACATTACTGAGCACATTCATTATATCAAATATTAATTAATATTATATAAAATATTAAAATTATTTTATTTTAGGAATTTTAGGAAGTTTTGCCTTTTTCTTTACAGCTACAAATTGTGAATGTTACCATACTTAAATACCATCTAAACATGATATGATTTTTTTAAGAAAAAAGTAACAGTTGATAAACTATTACACATGAAAAATCATTTTTATTAGTCAGCTGGTCATTTTGACAACTAGATCATCAGATAACTTTTTGGAAATCTCACAAAGATTTTGCTCTAAACCCAGTTTTTTAAAAGAACAATAGAAAGAATTTGATCGGATATTGCAGCAGCATGCCTAATAGCATATCATTTGTTATTGCATTCATTTATAATCCAGTCATTTTTATTGCAATGGGGTGATGTGATGCAGTTAACACCAACCCCTTGAATATTATCGTGTCCTGCAGTATCCCAAAGTGTTTTATTCTGCTCACACTATGCAATTTGTCAATGAAACATTATTATTCTTCAAGTTTAAGGAGAAGAAGAGACAAATGTTTTAGGAGACCTGACCATCATACCAGCTTTGTATATGTTTTTTGCTCTTTTGCCCATTTGATGTTATAATAACCTCCACTCTTTTGGGAAGATGTTCCACTAGTTTTTGGAGTGTTGTACTGATGTATGTAAGGTGAGAGAGCTGGGGTGCAGTCAGCATTCCAATTCATCTCAAAGGTGTTCAATATAGTTGAGGTCAGAGCTACTATATATAGCAGGTCACTCCAGATCTTCCACTCCAGTCCCATATAAACCATATCTTCATGGAACTGGCTGAAATAGGCTTGGGTCTCCAAGTTCAAGAGAAGTGACATTTTTATGCTACTCTATCTGAAGATATTCTATAAAGTTGAGTGCAATTTTTTGGTAACAGACTGGGAAAAACATACCTAAAAAATCTACCGTATTTTTCGGACTATAAGCCGCTACTTTTTTCCCACGTTTTGAACCCCGCAGCTTAAACAACGAAGTGGCTTATTTATGAATTTTTCCTGGGTTTTTAAGATCTAAGCTGAAGTTTCACAAACTTCAAGCCAAAAAATTAAACCCCATAACATTAGACCAATAAAATTTCCGAACGGAAACAAAAAAACGCACCTCACCTGTGTCCTGAGCTGCACGGCTTCGGGAGAAAAAACGTTTTTTTTAAACGCACGACGATGCCAAAAAAATACTCCAGAGAGAAATAGTTGTGAAAGGAAGGAGGAAGACAGTGAACAATGACTTTCTTGGTAGGCTACTGTTTAGATACAAGCCGTTGTAACGCGTTGAATCTGGGTTAAGGGATAGCTCGCTAATTCCAATATTTGTAAAATTCAGTGGTTGAGGCTTATATTTGGGTGCGCTTTATAGTCCGGAAATTACGATAATCAAATTCACCTATGGCTAGAAAGTCAGGTGTCCCAATGCTTTTGTTCATATGGTATATAAGTATTTGTCTTCACTTAAAAAAATTGTCTTAGATCTTAAAGATAAATAAATAGTACTATATATGCAAATTAAAGTAATTAACAATATGAGGGATTTCATGTTACCAAGAACGACACAATTGTTTTTACTAGGTGTAGATTATGGTGGCCGTCCCTGTGAATGAGTAGCGACTATAGAAACAGTAACATAAGAACAAATATACTTATATGAACCTGGGATTTGTGTTGCATACAAATTAGTATAAGGGCTGCTGATAGAAAAATAAATAGACAACAAAATTAGGCATATGAGAAAACAGTAAAGCATGAACAGACTGTAAAACACCGTAAAAGAAGAATGTTTTAGAAATTAATGACAGATTTATTTCTAATGTGTCCAGCTTTGTGACAGTACTACAATCAGGTTATACAATAAAACTTTCAGTCTTCCGTGATTTGAATAAAGAGGAGCCTAAGAGTGATGTCGTACGAAATTGCTTTCTATTAAACACGATATAAATTCTGCTAAATAACCCTAAAGCAATTACATTAAGCGGCAATTTGCGGATCCATTTAGTAATCTTTTGAACTGATTATTACAACTTTGGCAGTATGAACAATTCTAACAGGCTGCCTTTACATTAGCAGTTGATATTTGTGTGTACCCACAATATATTATGATTAATGTAGAAGTATAGCATGATCTATGTTATGGAGTTTCTTCTAGAAACAGCTGCCAATAAGTATGACAAAGGTTGCTGTTGGTCTGTGTCCATTAATAATGGTAATGCTGCTAATAAGATGGATATTTTGTGTCTTTTTTCAAGGAAATAAACTGTGTTGCTGTAGAATCAGAAAACATGCTCTTGGCTTGGCCTAATCTATTGCTTGGTAATGAGGGGAACAGTTTTCATGCTGGTAATTGTATCTCATTTCTATTTTTAACGTCTTTTGTGTAGTCATTATTCATAGCTGCGTCATTCTGCAGTACAATTATTCTTCAAAGGAACACAACAATGTTTCTGTAAACTTGTCTCAATCCAAGAAGAGAATCTTTTTATTTGAAAAGTAATAAAAATCGAGTATATAAAGACACACACACACACACACACACACACACACACACACACACACACACATATATATATATATATATATATAAATTCTATATATATATATAAAATCTAAATTATACACTTTCTATAGCTAGAAGTGCATTACATGATTTTAATGCACGATCGAAGGCAGAATAACCACTGGGTGCATCCAAGAAGTAAATTAAAATCATGTCATGCACAAAAAGCCATTGATTATCCTGCTCATCCTGTGGTCTTTAACCAGCACTGACAAGCTGAAGATGTCACTAATGTTTGCAGTCCATAGCTGTCTGAATAGATAAAAATACGTTTACATTTTATTGGCAATTTTCTATAGTAATCTAGAAATCCACTTCAAATTAACCTCAATGCGGTTTTAAGAATAAATCATTATTAGAGCATAATGAAGCTGTTGGTGTTAGCACCTTGTGTTGTTTTTGCAGTTTACAGTATTGTCTCCAGTTTGTCAAATTTACATATTTTTTTAATCACAACACAATCATCTAACCAGCACAATAGGGTTTTTAGGAATTGTTTCAAAATAGCTGTCACACTCTGTATGCAACTGTTCCTATATGTTTTTACAGTATGGTTACGTTTAGATCATTAATAGAGTACAGTGATTAAACACACTGGACTTACCTGTGTTTCTAGTGTTTAGAATGCACACCTGCCAGCCAATCAGAATTGAGTATTCAGACAGACTCAACTTATGGTATATATAGGTTTGGGAATGAAGCGGGCATGAGGAAAAGCTGTATGCAGCTTTCAAATACTGGAATAATCCCTAACAATGGTGTTATGCAGGAGATTCTAATGCAAAGCAGAATTACTGGTACCGTGATTATACATTTATTAATGAACAGGTTTTTTTTTTTTCATCTGCTTATATTTACATTTAAGGTTGTGGCTCATCTACTATATACTTAAAGCCATTACTAAAGAAATGAAGAATTTTAGCCAGCATATAGTTGTTAAATGGAAATACTTATATCAGAATTCTTTCCGTAGCGAATTCTATATAATCCTTAGTTTGGTGCAGTTTGCGTTATGTAAAGATTAATGTTAAAACTGCTGATGCATTTCTTAAAAAAAAATGACATGGCAAAGCAATTAATCACCGTAATTGCGCTCTTATAATTACAGCAACCCAATTTTTCCCCTTTCTAATTGAGTTTTCCATCTGCCTTGATAACGCGTATTAAAGCAGAGACTAGAACGGAAAATGCGAGAATGACCTCCCGAATTATTTTGATGAACGCGACAGAGCATGACTGGGAATTGAAAAGAAGATGAATAAAAGGGGGCTGAATGCAGTTCAGGACAGATAGGAAAAGAGAGGACAAAATGAGAGATGAGAGAGAGTGTGTGAGAGAGAAGGAGGAGAGAGCGAGAGAGAGAGAGAGAGAGAGAGAGAGAGAGAGCAATAAAATGAGGCACGCAGAAGGCTTGACGGACGGAAAAATGGATGGCTGAGAGAGCTGACAGTTGTGAACGAGGGAGCTGATGCAGCAGTCCATCTCCAGCTTTCTTTTTTCTGCAGTGGCACAGATGGCATGCAAACATACATTCAGCATTCAGAATGGTGCACTGACATCACTGATGAAAAACAAAAAAAAAACACAGCATGGTTTTGCTCATTTGAAAGACAGAGATTGATGTTCTCTCTTCCTTCTCTCCCCAGACTGTATGTCCATATTCATCAGTGCTCTGTGACATCACTGAGTGATGATCAAGCGAATTTTACTAACATGTTAAGTTGGCATGTTTGACAAAACAGAACAAAGAAAACAAGCTGCACATCTGATGTCACCTGTTTCTCTCATATCTACATGTACATGCGTTGTTAAGGCCTATCGGTGGACAGTCTGGATGTCCTACATTATAAACAAAAACACCTGCTCTAATAAACAAGTATATTCAAATAATATACACTGACTATATACACTATAGGGACAAATTTAATGGGAGACCTGACTTTTCCAACCATAAGTGTTACTTTCCCAAACTGTTACTATAATGTCAGAAGCACAGAATTGTACAAGATGTCAAATCCCCCTTTGCACAAGGTGAAGTATATGGAGATATGGTTTTGATAGTTTGGAGTGGAAAATTTCTGGTTTAGAGGTCTGACCTCAACCCTACTGAACCTTTGGGTTGGAACAACAAATCTTATGGTCAGATCTCAAATATTTGTCCATATTGTGTATTCTTTCCACAGACAGAAACACATAATCACAAAGGTCTCTATGCAGACTTGAGCTAAATGTATGTACAAGATTTAACACAGTGAGGCACATTTTTAGACATCAAACCTAACTCCAGAAATTTTGCAGGCGATTCATATGCATGGTGAAGTTTGTGAAGTTTGAAGTAAAAGTATGGAATTAAATCCATTATTCTTGGTAAATATTGGCTTGAACAATATTAAGTTCAATGCCACTACAGTAACTTTTCCTTATAAATATATCTTTTGCATCTTTTGCAAGTTGCAGCTCTGAATAGGGACCCATGAACTAAGGAGCAAAGATTGTTTTAGATTTAATGACTAAGCATTATTTTTTATTTATTTCATGCAAAATGGTGGCCAGATTAAAAAGCAAACACTTAGGAGAGAAGGCACATATGGCAGAACGATGCTGCAGATGGACTCCAGGATTTATTTGCTTGGTAAATATTTGCCCAGACTGTGTGTGGGTGCTGGAACTTATAGAAGATAGTTAGGCCAGAAGCTCACTGGACAATTAATACACAGCATGGAGCAGGTTTGTGTGTGCATGTGTGTGTTTACTTCGCTGTATGTATGCACATGCATCTCTCAAGTGCTTTTTAGAATTACATTTCTCTCTCACACAAGTTCAACTTCTTTTCTAATGATTTCAACAATCTTCTGGGAAGATTTTGAAGCTTTGTGCTCATTCAGCTACAAGGGGGTGTTATTAAAATCAGGTACTGGTGTAGGTGAGGTGAGGAGGCCTGGGGTGCAGTCAGTGCAGAAATTTCTCCAAAAGGGGTTCAATATGGTTGAGGTCAGAGATATATAGCAGGAGATCTTCCTCTCCACCCCATATACATTATATCTTCATGGAGCTGGCTTTGTGCACAGGAGCATTGTCCTGCTGGAACTGATTTGGTTCTCCTAGTTCAAGTGAAAAGAAAATCGAATTCTACCACATGCAAAGACTCCCATACAATTGTGTGCTTCTAGGTTTGTGGTAGCAGTTTGGGGAAGAACCGTATACTGCCCCTCTTCCCTCCTCGGATCTTTCCACTTCGTCCAGGAATGCCTCTGGATAGTCTTCTTTACATTTGGAGGCCACTCTGTGCAGCTAAGGACGGTTTCTCATCAAAGCCTTGGGTGGTTCCATGATATTCTGGAGTAAGAACTGGAGCTTTGAGGATGTATTTGAACTGTAGTTAATGTCAACAGACTGCTACATTGACTCAGGACTACAGTTTGATCACCATAACTGCACCACACAACATCGTTTATCTGCAATAAATGGACATTCAGTGCAACCCAGATGAGGATGGGTTCCCTCTTGAGTCTGGTTTCTCTCAAGGTTTCTTCCTTTGCCATCTTGGGGAGTTTTTCCTTGCCACAGTCGCCACCAGCTCACTCATCAAGGACAAACTTACTTATAAAGAACATATTCATTTTTTATCACCACATTATCTGTGTAACGCTGCTTTGAGACAATGTTCATTGTTAAAGTGCTGTACAAATAAAAATTAATTGAACTCAATTGAAAAAGTCAGGTGTCGCACATTTGTCTATTTGAATAAGCTCATACACGTGAACAAAAATGTTTTATTATAGTAATCGTGCTCACATTAATAATGGATTATTGAAAAGAAATCTCCTGAAACGATAAACCTGACACTCATGCTTGAGGTGATTTTTTTTTTGCCTCTCCATGTTTGAGGGAATTAAAGGAGATCTGCGAACGTCCCAATCCGGCAGCACATAACAGATGTCGCCGCTCCTGGTGCACTTTACTTAGTTGGAAGTGCCTCGAGATGGTGCTTTCGAACATTTCCAAAGAATTCTAAATTGCATTCCAACACTTCTGGCATTTTCCCATGTCTCCTCTCAGATGAATTCATGACTTTTTGGATAGGAGAAATCTCTTCCTTTTAGGATTAGCTTTTGCCAAAAGAGTCATGCCAGTTATTTATTTATCTATTGATTGCTCAAGAAACATTAAGTATTTGGATCTTTTTTAAACTTTAAACACTTTACAAAGAAACATGTGCTGACTGTTATAACTCATTAGACATCTTAACGAGGCACAATCAAGCTCATTAACATTTGAGTTTGAAAACATAACTGCTGTTTTTCTGTTTTTTAAATGTATGCTCACAATTTGTTAAATTATTATAATTAAATAATGAATCAATGAACAAATAAATAATAATTGTCATATACTGGGAGTGCTGATAATAGCAGAGGCGGAAGCAAGTGTTAGGTAAGAAAGGCTTTTTTAAACAACAAGTATAAATAAAGTATAGACATTGAAAGATTATTAGGAAAATTGACATTTTCCTGAAATTAGTCCTAATACAATAAACTGTCAGGAGCGAGAAATCAAAGTGAGATCAAAAACCCAGGAAACCCAATTGCGAAAAACCTCCTGGTAATTGCAGCAAACTGAACAAGTAACTTCACAAAGTTACAGTGGTAAATATACACATATGAAATCAAATCAGGAAGTGGATACCGCTGTGGACAAAAAGACATGTAAAGCTTTAAACCAATGAAAATGCACACTAGTGAAACAAGCCAGCATGCGCAACACACTGCTGCGAACAGAGCAAGAGGGCAGGGTGGGATCTCTGACAAATAATAATAATAATAATAAAAATGGAAATGATTATAATATCAGACTGAGTCTCAGACTGATCTGATTAGTCTTTAATTTGCACAAATCCCATGTAATATAACGAATAATTAAAGGTGAATTTAGCATTACAGACCATATTGGTAATACAGTATTTACTTTTTCTTGATTGCATTGCTGTCATAGGTGTTATTTCACCCCAAAATGTACTTATACAAACCCCTGTATTAAAAACCTGCACTACATGTGTGTGTTTCTCTTCTTCATTTTCTCAAACACACATAGACACATTAAAAATACGATGATTTGTATAAGCCACTTCATATGAAGTAAGAGAACTGTTTGATGGACTGATGTGGGTGGACAGAGGGATGGAGGGAGAGAGAGAGAAGAGAGAGGGATAGATAGAAAGAGCTCATGGAGACCTTTTAGACTGCTGAGATGTGGTGTGTGGGCTCTGATGCATATTTATAAATGTCACATTGTGGAACAGGAGTTGATGTGTGAATGCATGAATGGCTTTGTGGAGGCTCCTGCAGTCATTCCTTACTGATCAATGCGTTTTATTCTCATTCTGAACGTTTATACATTCATTACAGCAGCTTAGTTATGTTCTTATTTTATTAGTTGAGTATGTCTGACATTTGGGTCGGAGTGTTATATGAGGAAATGCTTATACTGTGTACATAGTGGTTTATGTTCAATGAGTGATATTTATTGGTGTAACATGCTACAATGTTTTTCAGTCAGGGTATCCTCTAATATTCTATATAATAATAATAATAATAAGAAGAAGAAGAAGAAGAAGAAGAAGAAGCCAAATAATTGAAATTAAAGTGATTTAGTTCCCCCTTTATATCACCGCTATTTTAGCAAACAGAAAAAAAAATCAAACACAATCATGCAAACAGACAGGGATGAGCCAAAAGAGCAGTCAGGCCAGTGCTAGCAAATAATCTTGCACAAACAAGACAAGTCGGATTAACACGGATCAGAATTTATACAGCTGGAAAGTCTGGCAAAATTTCGCATGAACAACATGTGCTTTTATAGTCCTTAACCACCAAATGAACTGAATTTGAATTCTGGTGATACTGACTCCTGGTAAAAAGGAGTATTGACCTGGGCTGTTGTGGCAAGTTTAGCTTCTATTGACCTACCTGTTACTTCCTGATGCCCTACTTCTGGATCTCATAAACTGGAACCCATACACTGGTGCTGAGAATGGCTCCATATAAACAGTCCACATTTACATCAGATTACTATGGTTACACTCAAGGACCAGAAAGATGGATCTGAACTGTATTACTGTAATGTAAATAGATTGCTAGAATGGCACAGAAATAGAATTTACAGGAAGTCTTGCATTTAAGTGTCCATTTAGGAAGACTGGTGAAACTATTATGAAGGGACATCTGGAGTTAGACAGATATAGATCGGTTGAGTCTGGTTCCACTCAAGGAAGCTTACTAATATTGTTTTAGGCAGTTTTTTTTTTCTCACCGATGGCTCACTCTTTAGCGATAAACTTAGAGGGACTCAGGTGATAGCTTAGTGGTTGAGGCATTGGTCTCTGGTGCCAAAGTTTGTGGAGTCAAATTCTAGCCACACCTAACTGCCACTCCCGGGCCCCTGAGCAAAGTCATTAATCCTAAAGATGCAAAGTATGAGTGAGTTTAATGTACGTCACCCTGAATAAGGGTGTCTCACAAATGTAAATACATTTGTATTGAATTTATTTATTTAAAGTTGTTTTTTTTGACAATGTTCACCAATAAAAGCCCTAAAGGAATCTAATGATTTAAATGGAAGGTAATGTATATAAAGCAGGACATTTAAATGAACCTGTGATTTGCTTTGTAATTGAACTACTGTACAAGTTGTTTTTATGGCAGCCATTCCTTTGCACTCAAAATCTTGCACTCAATATCCTTTGCAATCAATATTCTTTTGTTTGAAGTTTTCTTAAATCTTTCTTAGATTAAAAAAACATCGTCTGCTGCTTGCACCTGTTCTAATCCTCTCCACTAAATCTCTACAGCTGGAGCCTGTCTACATCTCATATGATTTATTTCGGTGTAATTCTGATGGGATGTTGCAAGTGATTTCAAATCCAGCGTAATCCCTCAGGATTAGAGTTCTTCTGGTAGAGAGCAAAGGAGAATCCTGAGAAAAGAATGTGACTTGAGGAATAAATGTGAGACTCGTCCTGACAGCAGACATCATCTATTAATATGGGTCTGCGAGGACACTGTCGGTCCCTGGTGTTCAAAGGACACCGCACTTCATCCTGTTTCCTCATTATCACTCACATCTGTCGTCCTTTTTGGTCGAGTCTCACTGCATGTATAATGTTCAAGTCAAAGTTATCATATATTTTGGAGCCTTTACTTTGAGTCACCACACTTTACAATGTATTCATGCCTCTGGATGGTGTGACCTCTATTTCAGAGGACAATGTTTAGTGTACAATACAAGTACACTTTGGGGGAGGTGGTAGCTCAGTGGTTAAGACGCTTGGTTACTGATCAGAAGGTCATGGGTTCAAGCCTTGGAATTGCCAAACTGCCACTCTTGGGGCCCTTGAGCAAGGCCCTTAACTCTCTGTGCTCCAGGAGTGCTGTAATATGGCTGACTCAGCGGTCTGACCTCAGCTTCCTACATTACTATGTTATGTAAAGAAATAACAATTTCCCTGTGGGATTAATAACATTTTATTATTTTTTGCCTTCAATTCTAAAAGAAAAACCTCCTCAACAGGCAGGAAATGCAATATCTAACATAAAAATCAAGAAATAAAAATTAAAATGTAATAAAATAGGATAATATTAGACTACTGCTACTGTATATAAATGAGAGATTGCAAGCCAAAATAAAAACAGTGTTCTTTAACAACAAAACTTTCACCAGGCTGAAAAGTTTGAAAACTACCCAAAAGCTGTACACATGTACAGTGTACCCAATATTTTACTATATTCTGAATTACAAAAGCAACAAAAAATTCCTAAATAGTGCCATACAACAACTATACTTTTTGTACCTTTTATAAGTCCTTTATGGCATTTTGTGTGTTATAAACAGTGTAGTGTTATAAGTGAAGAAACAAATACACCAAAGGTAAATCTGAACGTGATGGCCAGATCCATAGTTGCTCCACACACAAAAAAAAAATCATCTAGAAAGCTGTGATTCTTGTAAGCATGGCAGGCCATATGCAGCTTTTTTGGAGTTTGCAGGCTTAGCAAATCTAAAAAAATAGTTCTCTGGTCTGATGAGACCTGCTGAAATATTTAAGTCTTGACACAAAGCAATACATTTGCTGGAAAAATATCAGAGTTCACCAAAATTACAACATTATCTCTGCACTGAAGCACAGGTGGGAGGGCATCTGGTTGACAGTCACCCTGAGGCTTTTGGTTGCTCCAGAATTTTGGGAAAATTTCTTCTAGACCGATTTACAGCGACTCTTTCTCTTTCTAAATAATAGATTTTTATGATGTACCACTGCATGTCTAAAGTTTCAAATGTCATATTTTCACCAAACACTAAATCATATGTTTCCAGCACTTGTACAAAATGTTTATTGATCACTAATTGGCTGCTGAAATTCTTAATTCAGTATATACTGTAATTATATTTGAATTTATATTTGGATATATTTTTATAAGACACTTTATATGCACACAGGATGACTCCATTGTACTAATAATGAGATTTCCAAGGCAAATGGTTGCCAATTTTAGGATTTCACAGCTATGAGGTAAATACTTACACCACAAAAGTTTAATACTTTTGTTAATAAATGACTGCTCCATTTTTCCCCACTTTATACTTTATGGTCTAGGTTCTAGATTCAGGAAATATACAGGATTCCCCATGAGGTTCACTACTAGGTTGTAACTCAACAAAATGTGAAAAATTCATCCAATTTGCTTCTGGCTAACAGACTAATTAATTTTGGAGTAGCATTTTCCTGAGAGAGGTAGTAACAGATGATTTTACACATATTTTTACTACCATCCGACTGTCCGGATGCCAAGAGTGTGTAAAGCTGTCATTCATGCTAAGGGAGATTTTTCAATGAAAATAAACTTTAACAATATATAATAAACACAGTTAAATTAGAAATATCTGTGATGTGATTCTGGATTTGGTGCCATTTTATTGGTTGATGGAGTACCATTTTCCTGATGGATGATTTTTACATTTGCTTTTCCTGCCTGTGTGAAAGTACAAGCATATACACTGTATCAGAAGGTATTGCTAGAACTCTTTATATATGTACATGTGAGATTTTATTCGCGATTAGGATGATCTCCTTCACTTAGTTAGCTGTTTTAATGCTACAAAACAGAAATGTATTAGCTGTCTGGATAAAGGAAAGTGTACTTTTTCCCATCTATAAGCACACTGTGATATTTCCACCCCTGTGATTTAGCTACACTGCCATCTGTAGTTCAGGAAAGCATGCTTTATCATACTGTTAATGTCCATACTGTATACTATAAATATATATAATGGTGTGATGACAGTTATAACTACGAAATTGCCTCTTCTTGAACAACTCGAAGGCCAGCCATCAACTTCTATGGTTAGAGTGTATGTTTCATATAGTTTTTAGATGAGTATTTTGAGACACAAGCATGTTCCTTTTGTTTATATGTGACAAACTAGGTAAAAGGCAAAAACATGCAAGAATTAGACATTGAATGATCCTGTGGACAAATGAGTCCATATTTAACATATTTGGCTTTAACAGAAGAACTTTTGTAAAATTGAGAAAAAGAAAGAAGATATTAGCGGACTGCCTTACCCCCACAGTCAAACGATGAGGTTTAAGGTCAATATTTGGTGTTGTTTTAGAGCAATGTCAGGTACCACTTAATGGTCCAACCACGGAATCCACTGCTCTGGGTGAAGGTATGCTCTATATTAGTCTTTCTGTAAAATATCACTACTTAAATTTTTTTTGTGAATCCAATTTTAACTCTAATCTGACTCCAATTTATAATAATAAAAATGTAATTGAATTGAATTTATCTAATTAAAGTTGATCACCTTATCTGTTATGTTCTGTCCTTATTCTAAGTATTCCATCTTTTCAATTAATTGTTCATTATGGACCCCGAGTCGCTTAGAGTCTTGTCAACTATACATGCTCATGGACACAAACTCGCCAGTCTGAATTTTAGTCAAAGTATATAACAATAAACTAATATTCTTTAAGTAGGCTCCTCAATGCTTGCTTGATTTTCCCAGTCCCAGTGAGCTACTCTGGGATGAACTGGATCTCAAAGTCAGAAAGAAATGTCTAGTGAAGTGCAGAGAAACTGCAAAGTATTTCATCTGAATGTTTGGAGAAATGAACTGTCCGAGTGCCAAGAGTGTGTAAAGCTGTTATTTATGATTTTTGAAGGACAGTAAAGTTTAACACAGTATAATAAACACAGTTAAATTGAAATATCAGATAATTTAATTAAAGATGTGGTGCTAATTTGTGGGTTGATGTATGTGTGCCGTCCGTCCTTGTCTCTGTTGAAGGTGGACCATCTTCAAGCAATGTTTCATGCCATATTAATGAAAAATCGACATGACAGGGATTTGGCTCCACTAATTAGTGATCTCGCAGATAACAAGCAGTATTGCCCCGACAGCGGTGTTAACATTAAAGTTGAAATTTTAATGAAAGCTGATGTGTATAAGCATAAACACATATTAGAAAAAGAGAGAGCTGGACTTGATTAAAGTACTAAAATCACTGCTGCATTGCTCTTTTCCTGTAGAAATAAATCTGGTACTACTTTCAGCATGCAATCATGGGGCATTGTGGGTAATGTAGGAACCCATTGACATTTATTAACAAATAAATCTAAGATGCAATGTCTAATGTTTCTTGGGGGGGGGTGCAATTTTGAATAAAATTTGAAAGTAAAAATCTAAAGGCTTGAAAACATCTAAAATCTAAAGGCTTGAGATCTCATAGATGCCAAACATGTACGAGGAAGAACTAAGGAGAATGAGGACATCGATCTGGTTATGTCATACCTTATAACATAAAGCAGGATTTTAAAAATATATACATATATATTACAATATTACATATTTCTTATAATATGGGGTTGTGTAATCGCCTACGCTTTTTTTTTTTTTTTTACATTTTGCTGGTTCATGCAATTATCACAAGCAATTTCTTCCCTTTACTGACAGTAGATTACAGTGCACATCCTTATTTATTTATTTTTTTTTACTTTGCACATCACATCTGTTATCCACCACAGTAAGCACTATGATTGTTTGATGCAGTGGAACCCCATGGCAGAGCCAGAAGGTTAAATCCAACCAAAGAGCAAATGATGCACTACAATGGGATAAAAAGTGCACTGCACCTGTTTCTCATTACCACACAAATACCCCCACATGGATTAAGCCATTAGTGAAGTGATGAGTTTTCCAAAATTAATTGAGTTGTCCATTAGAGGATATTCGAAGCTATTTGGCTATTTGTGTGCTGCACCAAATTGAGAAGGCATGTTCGTCAGGCATGTTCACTCAGATGCTGCAATAGGGTGAAAATGGCCTACGGCTGTGTTCAGATTTGTCAAGTTTGAAGTTCAAAAGTTCATCATGTTCCAAACTTGTACTTCAGATTATTAAAAATGACCTACATACAGATCACATTAAGATTTCTAGATCATTCTTGATTGTGGCTCTTTTCAATTTTTGCTTGTCTACGTAATTTCTAGCTTGGCATCATTAGGAATTGGGAACAGAATCTCTTTTCTATTGAAGTCCTAAGAGGCCAGTCATTATAATAGTTTTCTCTCTTTTTTTTCCTCATGGTCATGACATAAATAATTTTTTCGTGATCACGAAATAGCAAAAGTTGTTTTCTCGTTATCATGACTTTATTTTTTTTGTGATCTCAGCATAACTAAAGTGACGTGACTTATGACTGTCTTATGTTTGAATACATGGCCCCTTTGGACTTCTGTACTTTGCAGATGATAGGACATGTAATTTTCTGCCAATATTTATTATTCTTGTGATATTTATTTCCTGTTTTCATACAAATTAAATTAAATTGAATATGCAGTAAATGTAATCAGTTTGGTTAAAGATGTTTAAAACTTCACAAACTACATCACATGCAATTTCCTCACACTGGCATGTACCTCAAAGTGGATGTGAATGCAGAACAAACAGCAAACAAATCCAAAACAATAAGCAAAAATGTTGCCAGAACCAGGTAGGAGTCATGCAATGAACAAACATTTAATTTGCGAAACAAAAAACATTGACAAAATCTGAAAAAAACATATTCTATCATATTGGAAAGTCCAGACTTGTTAAGTCAATGGAGCAGGTCAAAATAAGCATTCATTTGCAGGGAGTTTGTGAATGGGAGTTTTTTTTATGTAAGTCTGTATGTGTATGTGTGTAACTGAGCAAACCAGTGCTCAATCAGTAGCTTGGTAGAGTGTTTTTTGGGAACTGGAGTTAATGATGGCCATATTTGGAGGCAGCAGAGGATGTTGGGGTCTGGAGTTCGCAACTGGATGTGCCCAGTGTGCTCAATAGTGAAATCCAGTCCATATTGTAATCAGATATTGCATGCATTGGCTGTCACATGAAAAAATATAAATAATTTGAAAGAATACAGTTTAACTATGACTCTGCCTAGAGGAGGCAAAAATGACTGGCCACACAGGGAGGCCATTAGTCAGAAAAGTAGCTGAGAGGCCAAAGCATTTCTGAACTTGATGTTGACACCACCAAGTTTCACTGTAGAGTAGGTGGTATCATTGTGTTGAACAGTGTTGCACTGTAAATATTTATGCAGTAAAAGGCACTTTAAAAGACTGCACTACACTATACTAAAGTGTAGACTCATGGTAGACAGACAGTATTTTCTGATCAGTTTAATCATTTACTAATTTGTATAGTATTAGTCAGTGGTGGGCTGTACATTTCACACCTAGGCCTTCCAGGGTGGCCAAACTGAATCAATCCACATGGCCGACCTTTTCTCAACAACGTCCAGCTTTTCTTAGTATTTATCAAAAGGCAAATCCACTGCATAAACAGTAGCACAGTATTAATTGTTATCTGTTGTATCTTCACCAGTTAGCTTGAAATAGCTTCAACACCTACTTGTACATGCATGTCCTCAATGGCCTCAATGGACACTTGAATTCAATCACCACCCACCTGTTATATACACACTCACTAAACCCATAGGGAATGCAGAGTTCAGTTTAATGTGTCACCATGTTCTATGTTCTGGTTTTGACCTGATTTTATTATTTGCCTATTACCTGTTTTTAAATACAGTTTCTTCCATATGTTTTAGAACTGTTTCCCAGCCTAGACTTGCTTTCACTGCATGCCATTGTCTCACGCCTTATCTTATATGAAGTTATATAGACCACATAAAGAATATTAATTGACATCATTTTTCCAACAGATTTTTGCAAAGCGGCCCCCTACGCTAACATAATGACTTCAGCTGGAGTCATCACTTATTCATGAGGCCTGTGTGCTTCTGTACCTTCATCTCTGTTCTGAGCTGGACATGTTTTCTAGGATGAACAGATGTTCTTTGTTCCTGTCAGAGATCCCTGTAGGTCGGTGGGTGACTTTAAGTGACTCTGCTTATTTTGGCATGCCTACATTTAGTTCTATTTAATGTGTAAAGCCAATAGTTTTGACTGTAAAAGCATTATATTTGATTGACATTTTTAGACAATTTATGTACTGAGGGATGAGCATGTTTGAACACATGGCATGTCTATGTTGAGCGTGACAGATGTGCAGTGCCAAGACTGGATCATTAGCTGCTCAGTTTGTCTAAGGTTACAGGAGATTTTTTAATTAGATCAGGTGTCTTCATCTGTTCCTGTCTTTAGATGCATCATTTTGGAGTTACATGCAAATGAAGCCTCAAGGTGATTTCAGATTAATGTGTTCCTTTTTTCTCTCTATTATCATACATGGAATCGAAAATGCCTGAGCAACCTATTAGACCCAGACTTGTTCTTTCATTCTGAAGTTGGAAATGTGGATTAATGAGTTAATGGACGCTGTGTGAGGACAGGCTATCCAAAGAGACATGAGAGTCCTGTGCTGCCGTTTTAGACCACTTTTAAAATTGTCCATCTGTGCTGTTAGACACAGCTCCATCTGTCCTTGTGTTCTCGCCTCTCTTCTTCTCATCTCCCCAGTTTAGTAATTTGGATTTGGAGCGATGGAACAGAGCTACTTGCTTTGAATCACTTTAAGACATTCAGTGTTTTCATCTGTGAGGTATGGTCTTACAAAGACTGATTAAAAATATTGCTCATGCTTTTTTTTATGTTTATTAGATCTGGTTGGTTAGATGGAATAAATTATTCAGTTTCTCTAACAGCAGCTTTGACAGCAGGTCTGACAGCAAGGCAAATCCCAGGTTTAAATGAACATGCTCATTTTAAGGCATTTTTGTTTTTTGTAGTAACAGTTAACATAGAGACTTGTACAGTGGAGATTCCACACAATCAAAAAACTAATAATTATTTAAAAGTTAAAAAGTTTTTTAGAAAATACATAAAGCTAAGCCTTTAGAGAACATAAGGTAATGACTATTCATAGCTGATAACAGGAACATGTTTTAAAAATATATATTTGAAAATTACATTAGTGGATGAAGAAAAATTCCAATTATTGGCAATATTGTAGTACTTTATAAAAGTAGAGTCATGATGGTAATAAGAAGTGAATTAATTTAGGTAGGACACCACTGAAGATATAGGTGTGAAATACACAGCCTGCCACTTGTTTAATCTTTAACCCATTAACTTTGACATACATTCCTTATAGGTTTATTGGCCAAGGAATCTGGTTACAGCTGTTAGTGACTCTCAATGTGCAGACATAAATCATATACATTCAGCTTGGACTATACAGGACAAAACAGAAAAGACAAATTATAAATGATAAATAATGTTTTAAATAAATAAAGCAGGAGAGAAGTTTATTCCATTATAATCTGGTTAATAATAATAATGGCTTTCAGAAATATTGGTCTTGATATCATCATCAATTATATTCATCTTGAAAGGACAAAAAATCAAATTAAAAGAAATTAGTTTTCCCTAATGACTTACATAACTTACTTTTATCTCATTCATACAACTGAGCAGTTGAGGGTTAAGGACCTGGCTGGAGTGTCCAGCAAATGGCAGAATGATGGTGCTAGGATTTGTACTAAGAATTATTCGACAATTTTTGAAGTCCAACATCTTGACCGCTGAACTACCACGTTTCTTGCATTGCAATCAACAAAAATTCACCATGCAATGTTTTTACCCCAGGCTGCAGATGCATACAATAAAACAAACAGATCAGTGTAAGAAAAGATCAGAGATTCCTTTATACACTAGATTAAAGGAATCAATTTCACTCTCCAACTTCAGTGAAGCAAAAGAGATTCATTAGAGTCTTTGCTGTGCAAATCGAGGCACATAATCTCTCAAGCATTCAAGTGGAGGAAAAAAGATTAAACTGTTAAACTGCAACCTTGGAAAAATAAGAAGGGAAAAAAGGAAGACGGATAAGAAACATACAGCAGGAAGCAGTTTGTTTCAATAATGATTTGACTCACTTTGCAATATTTGAACTTCCAGACTGTGACTTGGGGCCTTATATTCATCATGCCTCTGTGCTTGAAGTGTTCCCATGACTGAAATTCCTCACAGCTCAGAATATGACCCATGAGTCACATTACTGCTTAATGTTCCTTTCAGTGATGAGTAAAATCGACATGTATGAATTGAATTCCTTTTATATTTCAAACATTTGAGCAGCTGTGCTGGTGCTTTCATGGTAACTCTGCGTGTAGAAGGTGCTTGTAAATTCTAAAGATATTTTATTCTTGTGGTAATAAGACAAGATGACATTGTCTCAATAACAACTCAAACAAATGTTGTCAAGGAGCTATGACATTAATTATAGGGTCTATGTTACTATAAATAATAATGCGCAGTCAAGAGTCAACTATGAACATGAGTTCTGGAAGATCAGAAAGATTTTTATCTTAGAGATATAAAAATATATTTAGTTTCTCATTGTTTTAAATCCTTAAATTTTTCAATAACAGGTTTACTGCAATCAAAACTGTAATTCTAAAAGTCATTAATGCAATGATGATGGGTTCTGTTTGCTGATAATTGCACTCCAGAGTGCAAGTGTTTACTTTTTATTATTTTTTTACTTTTTAAAAATTCTAATATATATATATATATATATATATATATATATATATATATATATATATATATATATATATATATATATACACAGTGAGGAAAATAAGTATTTGAACACCCTGCTATTTTGCAAGTTCTCCCACTTAGAAATCATGAAGGGGTCTAAAATTGTCACCGTAGGTGCATGTCCACTGTGAGAGATATAATCTAAAAAAGAAAAATCTAGAAATCACAATGTATGATTTTTTTAACTATTTATTTGCATGATACAGCTGCAAATAAGTATTTGAACACCTGAGAAAGTCAATGTTAATATTTGGTACAGGAGCCTTTGTTTGCAATTACAGAGGTCAAACATTTTCTGTAGTTTTTCACCAGGTTTGCACACACTGCAGGAGGGATTTTGGCCCACTCCTCCACACAGATCTTCTCTAGATCAATCAGGTTTCTGGCCTGTCGCTAAGAAACACGGAGTTTGAGCTCCCTCCAAAGATTCTCTATTGGGTTTAGGTCTGGAGACTGGCTAGGCCACGCGAGAACCTTGATATGCTTCTTACAGATACACTCCTTGGTTATCCTGGCTGTGTGCTTCGGGTTATTGTCATGTTCGAAGACCCAGCCTCGACCTATCTTCAATGCTCTAACTGAGGGAAGGAGGTTGTTCCCCAAAATCTCGCAATACATGGCCCCGGTCATCCTCTCCTTAATACAGTGCAGTCACCCTGTCCCATGTGCAGAAAAACACCCCCAAAGCGTGCCTGGACATGTGCTGGTTTAAGCAGGGGAACCTTCCGTGTCATGCATGATTTTAAACCATGACGTCTTAGTGTATTACCAACAGTAACCTTGGAAATGGTGGTCCTAGCTCTTTTCAGGTCATTGACCAGCTCCTCCCGTGTAGTTCTGGGCTGATTTCTCACCTTCCTTAGGATCATTGAGACCCCACGAGGTGAGATCTTGCATGGAGCCCCAGTCCGAGGGAGATTGACAGTCATGTTTAGGTTCTTCCATTTTCTAATGATTGCTCCAACAGTGGACCTTTTTCACCAAGCTGCTTGGCAATTTCCCATAGCCCTTTCCAGCCTTGTGGAGGTGTACAATTTTGTCTCTAGTGTCTTTGGACAGCTCTTTGGTCTTGGCCATGTTAGTAGTTGGATTCTTACTGATTGTATGGGGTGGACAGGTGTCTTTATGCAGCTAACGACTTCAAACAGGTGCATCTAATTTAGGATAATAAATGTAGTGGAGGTGGACATTTTAAAGGCAGACTAACAGGTCTTTGAGGGTCAGAATTCTAGCTGATAGACAGGTGTTCAAATACTTATTTGCAGCTGTATCATACAAATAAATAGTTTGAAAATCATATATTGTGATTTCTGGATTTTTTTTTTTAGATTATGTCTCTCACAGTGGACATGCACCTACGATGACAATTTCAGACCCCTCCATGATTTCTAAGTGGGAGAACTTGCAAAATAGCAGGGTGTTCAAATACTTATTTTCCTTACTGTATATATATATATATATATATATATATATATATATATATATATATATATATATATATATATATATATATACACATACTTGTTGTAGAACTTTAGCTAATGACTTGCTTTTCAGAGAAATCTTCATTTACAATGGTTCCAGGAAGCTAAAAACCTTTAAGTAAGCAATTAAGAACTTTTTATTATAAGATTCCAATGATGTAATGTATAGACAAGTTGAAGATGTAAAATTTCCTATCTGCTGCAGTGTGACATTTATAATGTACATCCAGGGGGCAAGGGTGTCGCCAAACACAATAAATGGGTACCATCACAGAGACTAGTAAAATTTAGTACCTCATTTCCAAGTGAGCAATAAGTCAATAGGTTTTGACTCTTCGTTTTATTAAAGGGATCAATGAGTTGTGACCGAAGGTTGATCTCCTTCCTTAATAAGAAGCATTTTGATTAGACATATAATAAACCTCTCCAGTGCTTATGGACTTCAAAGTTCTGAGGAAGGTACAGAATAATCAACAAAGATTTTAGTGCGATGGATAAAATTCAAATTGACTGCCTTTAACTAGAGCCAAAGTCACATTTAACTCTACAACTCCATAAGGATTCTTTTGGGCCAACTAATCATTTTAATTCTGTGTAATTATTTTTACTTAATGGAAAGAGCTGTCTAAGAACTGCTTGTGTGGCATCTGTTTGCTTGGTTATTTTAATGGCATCTCAGCAAAAAAACTCATGAATGGCTCAAAGCCTCCTGATAGTTGTATTTACTATTTATAATAAGTTGTGATTATTCATGAATTAACTCATGGCCATCATGTGATTAATCAAAATTACAAAAGTTAATCAATTGAAGCTCAAACCTTCATACAGTCATGAAATCATGGATACATTTTTTTCTTTTTCTTCCACCAGATTGAACCACTATTCTTTCACAAATCCATTCCGCCAACACAAACCTGTACTGTACTGTACTAGTCGGTGCTGCAATGTCAGTGTGTTTACAGTCTCTTTGCCTTCTGTTGTCCTTGTCTGTTTTTTTTTAAATAAATGTTGCACAATTGCATTTTATGTAGTATTTAAAGTAATGTTCTAAGGCTAATATTCCTAATTAGTTTTGTATAGTTCAGCGTTTTGTGTTACTTATGTAGGCTTATGTAGTCTTCTGTGTCTTATGTAGCATCTTGGTCCTGGGGAGTGTTATTTCCTTTTATTGTATACTGCAATGTATGTGGATGGAATGACAAAAAAGTCGTACTTGACTTGGTTCTTATTTATGATATGAATCGAGGAATCTTGTTTGCTATTGATTGCTACTGATCAGTGAGAAGCACTCAAACCCAGCACAGCACAGAGGAGCAGCTCTAAAATGAAATGCAGTCCACCTTGTTAGTGTTACCCAGGAGGTAGCAATATCTAATAGAAGGTGCCTCCTGACCTGCATTCAAGATTCTTGGCCAGTCCTTCCATTGGGTAGTAAGTTAATGTGACTTTGGGCAGCAGAGTTACTTTATGGTGTTTCACAAAGCAGTTAAACAGTTGCCCAGTGATCCACTAGCAGGCGTGCATTTCACATACTGCTCAAGAGCGCTAATGAACGCAAAGATAGCCTAGGGGTATTCTCACCTTCAAGAGCTAAAAGATTGATAGGGTGATTGATACAATGTGGTCTTGAGTATACAGTATTTGGTAGGAATAGTGTGTTTGGCTATATTGAGACATGTTGATCTCCAATACAGAAGATATGTGTATTTAATCGTCATTTGGAATGATAATAATCTCCAAGCTTCTGGAAAGGTTTTCTACTAGATTTTGTAGTGTGGTTTGTTGAGATTTGTGCTCATTCAGCTATGAGGGTGTTAGTAAATTCAGATGCTGATGTAGGGTGTGGAGGCCTGGGGTGCAGTCAGCGTTCCCATTATTCCAATGGTTTTAAATAGATTTGAGGTCAGAGATGTATAGTAGGCCATCCCAAAGCCATGTAAACCATGTCTTCTTGAAGCTAGCTTAGAGTCATTGCCATGCTGGAACGGGTTTGTGGGAGGAACCACATATGGCCGGAAAAGTCAGGTGTCCCAGTACTTTTATTCATATAGTGTAGCTGTAAATCTTTGCCTATTTCGTAACGGCTAATCCTGACCCAAAGAGTCTGTTCTGTCTGTGAATGACACTCTGCACTGATTTTATAAACAGTACTGCATAGAGGCTGAAAGGCAGAAGATTGGATTGGAATAAATTGGCCTTGGAAGGCAAACCTGAGCACATCAATGTTCTGGGGCAATGAGAGCTGTGCAATCAGTCCTGTGGGTGTGTGGTTTAAACTAAACCTTTTACACTTAGCATACTAATCAGAGGCACCAGTTAAACCATTACATATAATGAAATGGACTGGGCAAGCAAATAGAATAAATTCCTTTGATATGAAACAAGGATTTCAATAGTAAATGGACCTCTTGGAGCACCTTGGACTGGTTTAGGAAGCATTGAACCCAGAAAAGGCTGAGGTCCAGCAAAATTGTTTTATCTCAAGTTGACGTGCTTCACAGAATTGTTGCACAAGCCATTATATTGGTGAGCACTGGTATCTGAGGGTGGTGTTCCACTGCTTGGATTAGTGCAAGGCAGGTGATTTGCTTGCTTTTAGAACATAGATCAGGGTTCAAAAGGTTCCAAAAAGTGACCCTAGCATTAAAAGCAGATTTTGTTAAATTGTTTTTACATATTAGGCTGTAAGGATTGTGTTTATCCACACATGGCAGCGTAAGTAGGGAGTACCTTCATATTCCTATCTCCTATGTCTAGCAGTAATAGGTCAGAGCGCACCGATAGAATTCCTTCTAAAGATGTAGCACTAGCAGCAAAACAGATATTATACTGCTGCCGCATCATGTGCAGGATGCAATAACGTCCTCACTAGGGAGCACTCAATGAGTCTGTACACAGTACTTTTGCAGCACACATCTCGCACACTCTCAGGAAATAACAATGCCAAAATATAAAATATGCAAAACAGTATATACTACCCTAGAGGGCTGTAGGAAAACATCATGCTGGGACATGAATTTGCAGAAACAGTGCGACAGGAACCATTCACCTTCCCAAAGCTGCTACAATAAGCACTGAGAGCTAAACTGTGAAAGAAATTGTAGAAAAATCGATTTCTTCTTGCATCTGAACCATTGTTTGGCTACAGCTGATCTTTTCTATTTAAAAATTTTGATATATAGTATAAGCATTGCACTTTTAATATAACCCCCTAATTATAGATCAAATGTACAGGCAGATTTTGGAAAATGAATGCACATACTTTATCTACAATCTTTTTTGCCCTATGTATGTGCATGCTTTCATGACTCCAAGCTCCCATTAAACATCACCG
This sequence comes from Silurus meridionalis, assembly GCF_014805685.1. NCBI lineage: Eukaryota > Metazoa > Chordata > Actinopteri > Siluriformes > Siluridae > Silurus > Silurus meridionalis. The sequence goes on along the minus strand of NC_060912.1, from coordinate 7,238,632 downwards.
GTAACCATGGAGACCAACTGAGCCATCTGGGTTCACAATTTAATGCGGTGTTATCAGATTCAGGAATAATAAACGCTTCTTTTAATAAACCGCATAGATTTTGTGGAGCAGAGGGGCACGCTTTATCCTTAACATGCATCAGCCAGGCCATGAAGGCAGAAACATTCTCATTTTAACTAATGCATGCTGTCAATCAGAGAGTCTGAGAGAATATGTAACAGGCATTAGCATGAGTACTGTCTGTACTGACTTAGCCAACACTATTTATCTGCCATGGCAGAGGTTAAATGCATAAAGCTGAGAAGGAAAATACTTAGAGCACACAAAATCGCAGTCAATCGCTCACTCGCTGACGTACCTGTGAGATGAGAAAATTTGTTCAGATAACAAAATCCAATTGAGATCATATCCCAAGATTAACCTTCATGCAGATGATAAGCACGCATTCAAATCCTACTGAAAAAAGAATTCTTACATTTTCTGACCTTTCACTTTATCCACACAAAAATGACATTTGACACCATTCTCTGGTAATATCACCCACTCTTCTGAGAAGATTTTCCACTAGATGTTGGAGTGTGATTGTGGAGATTTGTGCCCTTTCAGCTACAAGAGTGTTAGTAAAGTCAGGTACTGATGTAGGTTAGGTGAGGTGAGGAGGCCTGGTGCAGTTAGGCTTCCAGTCCAATGATGTTGAATAGGTTTGAAATCAGATCTTCGACTCCATATCTTTATGGAGTCTAAGATCTATCTATCTATCTATCTATCTATCTATCTATCTATCTATCTATCTATCTATCTATCTATCTATCTATCTATCTATCCATCCATCCATCCATCCATCCATCCATCCATCTATCTATCTATCTATCTATCTATCTATCTATCTATCTATCTATCTATCTATCTATCTATCTATCTATCTGTTTATGATAAGATACAATGATTATATAATTTGTATATAAAAAAACATAGGCATTACAAACATAAACGAATAAATAACCAAATAATACATTTTAAAATAGTAGCTTTGATTAAAAAAAAAAAGTAAAAAGAAAAACAATTGTAAAAAAAATAGTGCAAACATAAAATTTATACAAGAGGTAAATAAAACACTATTGCCTTTATTTTGCTGATTGTTTTCTCGTATATATTTAAAGTGAGTTGCTTTAATATTCTGGGATTTTAATTAATTTTAATTCACGACTACAATAGATATGTTATAAAATACTGACATTTTAATGCAACATTCATATTCTTGTTGTTAACTTTTAGGGCTCTGTAGATTATTTAGAAACTGTACTTTTTTTATTATGTGGTTGCTTGTGTGAAATAAAAGTACTTGAACGTGTGATTTACATTTAAACTCTTATCAATAATCTACAGTACAGTATGACATATTGTGATTGACAGATTATTACTGTGGCTAATATTGATGTGATTCTTGCTTTTGACTCCAAAGAATAAATTATTAACTGCAACGTGGCTTGGCAAATGAAGTAGAAACCATCTCATATGTTGAGTGGATACAGTTTTATTGGCAAACATATTTGCACATGAAGAGTGTCAGTTCTGTGTTTGTACTACTGAGTATTTTGTCACAATTGAGCAATGAAAAAGATGTACTGGAGAGAATGTGCATATGCACACACACACACACACACACACACACACACACACACACACACACACACAGAGAGAGAGAGAGAGAGAGAGAGAGAGATAAAGATAGAGATAAAGAGAGAGCTCATATTAATTGTGTTAATTGCAAATGATTAGTGTGGGTGTAAAGTGATAACTGCTCTCTTTAGACTATCTCATGGCAGCTCTCTCTCTCTCTCTCTCTCTCTCTCTCTCTCTCATTCTCTCTCTCTCTCTCTCTCTCTCTCTCTCTCTCTCTGTTTCCCTTTCTCTAAATTCTTGCTCTTGAGCTTGTTTAAAGTTTACATTGCTGGATTATACACCATATGGACAAATATATATGATTTTATAAATATAGGATTGGCATTGTTTGAATTGGAAGATCTCCTGCTATAGAGTTCTAATCCCAACCCTATTAAACACCTAAATAAATTGGTATGCTGACTGCACCCGAGGCCTCATCACCTCACCTACATCAGTACCTGACTTTACTAACACCCAAATCTCCACAAGCACACTCCAAAATCTAATGGAACATCATCCCAGAAAAGTGGAGAATATTAGACGAACAAATGGAGACTACATATGGACTGGGATGTTAAAAAAAAGCACATATTATTCATGTGGTCTGGTGTCGACAAACGTTCTCGTCAATGACATGATAATACATGATAAGAATGATAAAAAATAGACTTTCATAATTTCCATTAAATCATTTTCATGATTAAAGGTTTAGATAGATAGATAGATAGATAGATAGATAGATAGATAGATAGATAGATAGATAGATAGATAGATAGATAGATAGATAGATAGATAGATAGATAGATAGATACAACTTTATTGTCATTGCATAGTACAGGTACACAGCAACGAAATGCAGTTTGGCATCTACCAGAAGTGCAAAATGTAGCAGTCGTGCAAAAGTGCAGATAAATATCTAGCATATTTACAGTAAGTGGTATATATGAAAGTATATACAGTGAATAAATATAAAGGCTATTCAGTGCAGAGATGTGTGGACAATCAGGAGTACAGTGAATAAATATAAAGGCGTACAGTGATTAAGAAGAATGTGCAGAAATGAAAGGTTACAAGATCACAAGATTATGGCATTTAAGGAGTTAGCAAGCTGAATAAACAGTCTACTATATATAAAAAATATATACTGTATATATATAAATATATATACACATACGTTATATACACAAATGAATGTGAAATGTTGGGCAGAATGTACAGTAATGATAAAGATACATATAGATAAAAAAAAGTGCAGATGTACTGAGGAGTGAAAAAGATATACTATGTAGTATGTACATGTATTGTACAGAGGTTATATACAGTCTTTTGTTTGTGTTTGTTTTGTAGTGATTTAGCGGTGTAGTGTAGAGTTCAGTAATGTGATGGTGGATGGAAAAAAGCTGTCCCTGAACCTGCTGGTTCTGGTGCGTAAGTTCCTGTATCTCCTTCTTGATGGAAGGAGGTTAAACAGTTTATGACTGGGATGTGAAGAGTCCTTGATAATGTTGTGAGCTCTGCGCAGACATCTGCTGTGGTGAAAGTGTTCAATGGCAGGTAGTTGGGTGCCAGTGATGCGTTGGGCAGTTTTGACGACCCTTTGCAGGGCTTTACGTTCACACACAGTGGAGTCTCCGTACCATATGGTGATGGAGTTGGTCAGGATGCTCTCAATGATGCAGCGGTAGAAACTCGTTAAAATCCCCGGGGCCAGATGAGATTTCTTGAGACTTCTCAAGAAGTGCTTTTTTTACCAGAGCTGACGTGTTCTGCTGCCAGGACAGATCCTCAGAGATGTGAACTCCCAGGAACTTAAAGCTGGAGACTCGCTCTACCTCAGTTCCATTGATGTTGATGTTTCATGTCCTGAATTCATTTGATGTAAATGTATTATTCTTTGGTTTGGTATCCTACAGTTATTATGAAACAAAAGTAAGTAGTTTGCATATAGTTTCTCCTTCAGAAATTATGAAGAAAATTAAAGTAATGAGACTTGAGCTGACAGAAATTCTGAAAGGAGATCAGCTCTAGAATCTATATTCTGAGCTAGACAGAAATAATCACCAGACCCTTGCATCTTCATACTTCATTGTGTAGTTTTTTTAACCTATTTAACTATTGGTGGTGTTGATGCACTTGGTTACCTCGAAAAAACACAAGGATGACACTCGTATGCAAAAAATGTATATTTATATTGATCATTTTATATCTGAAAGACGTTGTTTTTGACCTACTAGCCTGAAGGTCCCTTTGATATTGCATTATATAATGGTATTATGAACCCCATGTAAGTGTGCTATCTGAAACAAGCCAGACCTTCTTTTTCAATAGAATAGATGCTGTCATTCTCGAGCATTTACAAATGTTGCACCCGAGAGTACAAACAATAGACAAACAGAAATCTTAAAAGCAATAAACAGAAGAGCTGGCTCTCATAATTCAGTGCCTATATCAGGCCGGCTCATTCAGTGTTTGCTCCAAATGAGCTTTTTCAGCAGCTTGGGTATGATAAAGCCCATTGTGAAGCGAAGTTATTGGCTGGCAATGTCCTGCTTTGAAAGTATATCAGCTGCTTCTTTTTCGGCACCATTCATTAAAAGTCTATTATCTGCAAAGCTCCACAATCGCAACTGCCCACTGAGCATACAGAGCCCAGAGAGAGAGAAAGAAAGAGACAGAGAAAGTGAGAGAGTGAGAGAATTTGGTGCTCTTGACGATCTCCACGGAGGATCCATTGATGATCAGTAGAGAATGGCCGCTCTGTGCTCTCCTGAAGTCAACAACCATCTCTTTGGTTTTGTCAACATTCAGAAACAGGTTGTTGGCTCCACACCAGGCTGTTAACTGTTCCACCTCCTCTCTGTATGCTGACTCGTCGTTCTAGCTGATGAGACCCACCACGGTGGTGTCATCTGCGAACTTGACGATGTGGTTCAAGCTGTGCATTGCTACACAGTCGTTGCTAACAGCTCTGAGTTATTGAGGCCCTGTTTTGCTTGCTTATTCTAACATCATATTATACTATGATGTAGAACTCATGGTATAATGGTAGAAAGTCCAGTAAATATGACACAATAAACAATATCAGATTTTTAAAGGAAAAAAAAGGAAAACAGTTAAATTTTTTTGAATGAGTTGCATTGAATTCTGTATTAAATTCATTTGTGTAACTTTGTGGCAAAGACACAAAGATTTGTTTTGCCTAATTAAGCATTATTTTGCAAGTGATCACAAAACTACATTTATGGCTTTTAATAGGTGCCCTTATTCAGACTGAATTATAATTTTTTTATTTATACAACTGAGTAGTTGAAGGTTAAAGAGGGTCTTGTTCGAGTGATCAGCAGCTGGATGGTGCTGGGATCCAAGCAAACGTATTTTAATTCAGAAGTTTACATCTTAAACACTTAGCAACCACTTCCCTCAACTTGAAGTGACTGCATACTTAATTAGGGAAAATGTTTGTGTTATGAATTTTCAATATTTCATGTTTTGTGTTTTTTATTTTCTTAGTTCACACTGTTTTTTTCATTCAGGTAGTATAAAGCTTATGACATAGTCTTGAGATACCAGTGAACCCCTTTTGTTCCTGAAACCTGCCTCATATGTCTTATTTCTGGACACAGCAGTCAATGCTGAGGATGTTCCCACATAGGCAGCTTAAACATTCATGAGTTTAGATTAGATGGTGCTATGTAGAATCCATGAAAATGACGTTGGACTGCAATTAATTATGAACAGATGTGTGGTTTAGGATAAAAAAACAACAAACAGTTTTGTACTTAAGTGAAATTTTCACAATATTAAAAAGATATACTCCATGATGAAACTTTGATGAGTTGATTTTTTTTTTCATTTTGTTATTGTCAAATATTCAATTCAATTTAATTTACTTTTATTTGTATAGTGCTTTTAACAATGAAAAATCCACAGATAATGTGAAGTAGATGTGGTATATTTTTTGTTATTGTCATACCCTTTTGCACATTTAAATATACAGTATTGTACATTTTTTTCTATTTTTTTCCACCACTTTATCTTTATTTAATATATTTTTTAATCTTGATTTATATGTATAATTCCTCTTTTTTAATACACAATTTACCTGAGTAGGTTTTACATTTCACTGCAAGTTGTATTCTTTATATAACTATGTTTTGTGACAAATAAAAAACCTCAACGGGGACTACGTCACATGAAGCTCTCCAAGTTAGTCTTCTCTCATTCTTCACAGTTTATGGCAAATGGCTGTTGTTGTGGCTGGCTGAGATGTTGGCTGTCTGAGCTTGTGCAGAATGGCTCCTCTCCTAGACATTTCATCCAAGCTGACACTCATTTCTGCCAGACCTCCACTATAGCTGTAGATGAGAAGCTGCACTATGCAGACTGATACCCCAGCTGACCTGGTGGAAATGATTTTTTGAAAAGGCAGGTAAGGTGAGATGTGGTCAGTGCTAGAGTAACTCAAGTACACAAAAACTAATTCTATGTTGTTTGCATAAGTATTTACTTTCCTGGGCTGTAAATACTTAAGACAACCATCTTTGGCTAGATGCTGATGTTGCACATTCTTCTTCTATGCACAGCTGTTCAATATCTGGCAGTTTGGACATATCAGATTTCTGGATGTACTGTATTTTATTGATGTTTGTGAAAAAGCAAAGTTTTCAGGTAGCTACTGTATCACCACAGTGTGGCAGATTTAAGATATAAATAATCAATCTCCACCCTGTTCTTATTTTGAGACAGGAGGAAATATCAATGCATCAGCAATGGCAATGGCTTAAGCCTAAATGTTATCTGAGAGGACAAACGCAACATATTCACAGCACAACCTCATAGAATGGCACTGATGTATAACCAGAGAACTGAGCACTGAAAGTTCTCCATCTATGAGTCTCTTACATTATGATCAGACTGAGCAGCCGAGTCTCACAGCATTTCATGATATAGTCTAATCTATTAATTAGTGTTTATAGACATGAATTTACCTCTTTTTTTCCTGTCATTGAGGAGATGATGTTACTCAACATTTAAACAGGAGATTTTATCCTTGTTTTTATTTCTTTATATTCAGTAAGCTACTAGATATTATAAACCATTGTCAGTGGTTCCTTCCAGTCAAATTACAGTAAATATATCCTGGTTAAGACTGTGTTAATTAGAGACACATACGTTTATTACAGTATAACCCTTAACCTAACCTTGAATTTTCTGTCTAATTCTCTGATATAAATGGAGAAAAAAGATGACATGTAGGATCTTTGTCAGAATTACCCATGATCCTCTTCCTCCGTTCAATTCAATTCAATTCATTTTTATTTGTATAGCATTTTTAACAATGAACATTGTCTCAAAGCAGCTTTACACAGATGATGGTGATAAAAAATGAATATGTTCTTTATTAGTAAGTTTGTCCCTGATGAGCGAGCCGGTGGCGACTGTGGCAAGGAAAACCCCTCCGAGATGGCATAAGGAAGAAACCTTGAGAGGAACCAGACTCAAGAGGGAACCCATCCTCATCTGGGTTGCACCAAATGTCCATTTATTGCAGATATACGATGTTACGTGGTGCAGTGATGGTGATCAGAAGCAAATTGTAGTTCTGAGTCAGTGTAGCAGTCTGTTCACATTAACTACAGTCCAAATCCATCGTCAAAGCTCCCGTTCTTACTCCAGAATTTAATGGAACCACCCACGGCGTTGATGAGAAACCATCCCCAGCTGCACACAGTGGCCTCCAATCGTAGACGACACTATTCAGAGGCAGGCCTGAACAAAGTGGGAAGATCCACGGAAGAAAGAGGGGCAGGAACAATGGTCACTGGAACCTCAGGAGCATGTTTAACTCGACCGTCCGTTGCTATGGAGAAAGAGCCAAACGGATGCAGTCATGCTTAAATTTGTGAGAAATTTGTGTCCATGAACACGAATCAATAGATTAAAGTTTGTGATTATCATGCCATGAGACTGTGTTTTATACCCAAAATCATTAGACTGCTTTATACAACTGAACTAAATTAATACATAGTTGTTAAATGACTTATAGTAAAGCTTGTGTGTGGAATAAAAAGTAAAGTGTTTAAATGCTGTACACACTTCCACGGCTCTCCAGAGACACTCTGCTCAGCCATTAGAACTCAGCAGTATTACCAGTTTGCTCTCAATCTTATTAAAGAAACAGGCCATTTGTAAAACACTAATGATCTCAACAGAGGGTCTGGGTTCAGCGTTCATATCGTAGGGTTTCTGTCTAATTTCATCATTTCAATTCTCCATCGTTGGTGAGGATATTCCAAGGCTCATTGAGCTTTTAGAAGGGAGCAATTGGAAAAAAGGCTATGCTCTTGATTAGTTTTATCAAGTTGTTATAAGTGCAAAAGTTGTTTTGTTTTTTTTCATTGCTTGTTAGCTGTGAGATTTCTGTTCAGGTTTTTAAACCTTTTCTAAACTAAGAAAATATTTTGGATGAAGTTTGTGTTGTAGGAACCACCCCTTGGGCATGTGGTTATTATTTCTTAAATGCAGTTATGTGAAGATATCAGCCTTGTTCACTGTATTGAGCTGGATTCTGAGAAGATATCATATTTACATATGTGCATTATTATTTAAACTATAGACTTCAAACACAATTCAAGGTTACACACAATGAAAGCAGCGTTAATTCCAGCACCACTATTTAATATAACGACAATATGTCAAGCTTGAGGACTGTAAACACTGTACATTCAAAGAAACCATTGAATGATAAAAAGTCTACAGTTATAAAGTCATGTAAATGTTCAAATGAAATAAACACAATATTTAATATTATTCTTATAGTATATATTCAATATATTAATAATTAGACAAAACAGACAGACAAAACATTGTTGCCCATCATTTTTTATTCCATATTTAATAAAAAATATTATTAATATGTAAAATAATACAATAAAAGTAAAGTGCATGGACAAAAGTGATGGAACCCCCAACATAATTTTGTTGCAAAAACTTTACATTTGATTACTGCAACGATGCACTGCATTTTGTGGCTCTCAATAAGACTTCTGCACCTTTCAAAAAGTTATTTGGACCACTCTTCATGAGCAAGGTGGTAGCTCAGTGGTTAAAGCATTGTACTCTGGATCGGAAGTTCAAATCGCAGGACCACCATGCTGCCACTGATGGGCCATTGAGCAAGACCCTTAACCCTCAACTGCCCAGTTGTAAATTGCTGTCGAGAAGGCTACTTCTACTCCTAGCTGTAGGTTTTGGGTCATTATTCTGTTGAAAGACCCATGAGCTGTGACTAAGACATGCTTTCTGACACTGGTGCTGTGCGTCACTCCAGAATGGCTTGGTATTCTTGAGATTTCTTTGTGCCTGGAAACCCTAGAGCATCGTGTGGCTGTGTAAAGTTATGTGCACAATTATTTGTCAAAAAATAGCAAAAATAAACAGTGTGTTGGATCATTTAATGCACATTAATGTTAATGGTGGAGGCCATATTGATAGTTTTGCTAGGTTTAATGTGAGGAATACAACTAGAATTATTCATGCAGTGGTATCTTTTATTGGCAGCATTCTATAGTCTTTTGAGATGTTAATTTGGCTGCTTGCACTTGTTTTATTTATATACAGTGCAATTTGTGTTTAATTTAAATTATTGAATCCTTTGAATTTAACAGTATCATGGAGACATTTTGCAAATGATGCTAACTTTCTTTGCTATCACCAGTTTCTAATTCCACGAATATGTAAATACAAAAAGGTTGTTCTTAATACTGGTGCCATTGACACAAAGATACTCATTTATGATGCTAAAATGTGACTTCTATTTAGCTCTGTAAAGTCACTTTGTCCATTGTCAAAGGCGCTATACAAATAACCTTGCGTTGAATTGTCACTCAGAGCCACAACTAATGTGTTATATATATTTTTGTGTTAGACACCAAACCAAATAAGAAAAAATAGAAATAAATAATAAAATGAAAATAAAAAAATAAAATGTAAAAAGATTAATAAATAAATACAACTCCAAACCTCTACACTGCAAATGTGCAACTGTGCACCTACATCATCTGGAGCAGTTCAGAATCAATATTTGTCTAATAACATGACAAAAACTTAACAAATGTAAATATAATACAGCCTACTCTCCAGAGATGCAGACTCATAATTTGAACTGCTTCTCAGAGCTGTAAGCCAGTGGTACCGCTTGTATTTACTGGTCTGGAAGTGGTGAACAAACCCTTTCCCGGGCTGAGACAAGCTAGCTAGCTTCAAGGTTGGTCTAGCTCTCCTTACGATGTCTAGCGTTTCTTAAAAATTTATTTTTATGAATGTCGGCAACCAAATCAATTTCTCTTCCTCCATAAGGCATAAAAAAGTCTAACTCGGATGTATTAATGAGTGCAGAGCTACACATGTGTTTTGCCAGTCGAACTTGGCTGTAACAGTTTCCCTCTGACCAACCAATCAGAGGACGGAAAAATGCTGATGCTATTCTGTGAAGCGAATATGAAATCTGATTGGATAAAGAAACAGACCCTTGATAATATTCTCTAAGGTAAAGAGCCAGCAGTACTGACTTTGAAGGCCCTGGGCAGATTAGATTGTCATGGCAGCACATAGAGGCTGAAATCTGATTGGACAAAAAAATCTAACATCCACATACACATACTGGAAACAGTGCAGCCAAGAGAAACGCTACGAAATAAAGAGAATAAACTGTTGGGAATAAATTAATACAATTTAATGGAACAAATATTAGAATTTATGTTGTAAATGTAGGTCAGAGATGCTTTGCTGGCCCTGACTGCCTGCCACTGATATGTATATATTATTATTAGTATTATTATTACATTATTATTATTTTAAATTTACCATTTAAAGTGTAATATTTTGTGTTCCATGGTTAGCCTGGAACAGATCCCCAGTGGAGTGTGGGCTTTGTGAGATGAGTTTATATGCAGCTGTTGCCACTCAGCCTGTGAAAGCATTGATCAGGTTGTGTAAGAGAGCATGAAGTGTGTGTGAAACAGGCAGGATGAGAGAATTCAGTGTGTACTCAATGTGTTCATGCATATAGAACATTAAGTGAGACATTTTATATGTATTTGAAATATATATACATTTCTGTCCTTTTTTCAGAAGAACTATTTTTTGCTGCATTTAACATTTTTTTTTTTTTTTTTTTGTCGAACGCTATCATTTTTTTTTCCTCTCCTCGGGTTTGTTTAAAGATTTGGCAATGACGTAAAAGCGACTAATGAGAAATAATGTAGAGCATAAAGCACCAGCGTGACTCCACACCTACGCCTGGTTTAATCAAAACAACTCTCTTTCCACCTCACTGTCTCTTTCTCCATCCCCCTCTCTTTGTGTTCTCTTTACTTATTGATTTTTATCCAAATTATTTTAAAATAGTGAATAATCTAAATTAAAAAAGCTTTAGGTAACAGAGTAGAAGGCCATTTGTTCCGGCGAATCGACTTAGCCATTGATTTCATTGAATTCCATTTAGACTCAAACAGTCATCTGGAGATTTCCTGATTTACAGCATTTCAGTGTAAAAAAAATTCTATGTATAGACTAAATCTTCTTCTTCTTGAGACAAGGGGAATGAAAGTCCGTAGGAGTAGGACAGACTACATGTTTGTGAATAAAGGAGAGGACAGTGGAGTGGTGCAGTTGCAGGGAGAAGAGGTGGAGAAGAGTGATAGCAGGAGTGATTTGTGATGGAAGAGTATCTGCGAGAAGGAAAGGGAAAGTTTATAGGACTGTGGTGAGACCTGAGATGTTGTATGGTTTAGAGACAGTGGCATTGAGTAAAACACAGGGGGTGGAGCTGGAGGTAGCAGAGCTAAAGATGTTGAGGTTTTTGTTGGGAGTGACGACGATGGACAGGATTAGAAACGAGTTTATTAGAGAGACAGCGCATGTAGGACGTTTTGGAGACGAGGTGAGAGAGGCGAGATTGAGATGGTTTGGACATGTGCAGAGGAGGGACACGGGATATATCAGTAGAAGAATGCTGAGGATAAAGCCACCAGGAAGGAGGAAAAGAGGAAGGCCAAGGAGGTTTATGGATGTGGTGAGGGAAGACATGCAGGTAGTTGGTTTGAAAGAAACAGATGTAGAGGAAAGGGGGGTTTGGAGACAGATGATCCGTTGTGGCGACCCCTAATGGGAGAAGCCGAAAGAAGAAGAAGATTAAATCTTATTACTTCCCATACACACACACACACACACATATATATATATATATATATATATATATATATATATATATATATATATATATATATATATATATATACACACACACTTTATCAACTCATATAATTGAGCAACACAATAATAGGAGATTTTTCACATTCTCATTCTCCCATTTACGATGATCAAAATGGTCCTAAATTATGCACTGATCTGTCAATTGATACAGACAGCAAAAAGCAAACAGTGCAGATAAATAGCTCTGTATTCTGTTGCTTTAACAGAATGTCCTCAGTGTCACATTATTTGTATGAAGGAGAGAGGTGTGCACAGGTTTTATTTTAATCCTCCTCCTACCCATTCCTAGGGGAATTCCTTGCACTGTTATGTTGTGAATTCTGTCAAGCCCCAACATGTGCTTAAGGGCACAATATTAGTAACTCCTCAGTATCTTTAGGTCACGTCCCTAAACCCCTCAAGCTGGCAGTTATTAAGCCCCTAATTAAGAAACCCAGTGGCAGGCCATGCATTTGGTACCTATGCCTTCAGTGAGGACTTACCCGACTAAATCCACCTCTTAATACCACCACTATCACATTACGATTATAGAAACCATCAATACAATACAAAAACGCAATATAACAACACGTGGCATTACAAAGAGAGGCATTTCACATATGGAGGGTGAATACCATTTTACTAAAGCAAGAAACCCAGTTAAGACTCCAAACCTCTACACTACAACCGCAACTGTGCCACCTACATCATCTGGAGCAGTTCAGAACCAATATTTGTCTAATAACATGACAAAAAAAAATACAACCTACTCACCAGAGATGCAGACTCATAATTTGCAGCGCTCCTCAGAAGCCAGTTGTACCGCTCGTATTCACTGGTCTGGAAGTGGCGAACAAACCCTTTCTCGGGCTGAGACAAGCTAGCTAGCTTCAGGGATGGCTGACCTCTTCTCACGATGTCTAGCTTTTCTGGAAAATGGATTTTTATGTATGACCGAGACAAGATAAATTTCTCTGTGTATAAAAATGTAACTCGGATGTATTATTGTGTGCAGAGCAGTACAGACATGTTTTGCCAGTCAAACTTGGCTGTAACAGTTTTCCTCTGACCAACCAATCAGAATATGTAAAAATGCTGACACTATTCTATGCCAGCTGGCCCTGTAAAGCGAATAGGAAATCTGATTGGTTAAAGAAACAGAGCCGTTGCCAATATTCTTTATGGCCAAAGAGCCAGCAGTATTAACTTTGAAGGCCCTGGGCAGATTAGATTGACATGGCAGCACATAGAGGCTGAAATCTGAATCTAAAATCCACGTACACGTACTGGAAGCAGTGGGGCCAAGAGAATAGACTGTTGGGAATAAATTAATACAATTTCATTGAACAAATATTAGAATTTAGGTTGTAAATGTAGGTCAGTGCTTCTGATAGTCTTTAGGCCAGCAGAGATGCTTTGACCGCCCACCACTGAAGAAATTTTGGATCCAAATAAATTATCAATTTACAGACCCATTTCAAATTTTCCATTTATGTCTAAGATTTAAAAAAAGATTGTGTCTGCCCAGTTATGTTTCTTCTAATAAGAAAACAATATCTTTGAAGAGTTTTAGTCAGGGTTCAGGCTCCATCATAGCACAAAAAGTGTTCTAGTTAAAATCACAAATTACCTGTTTTTAGCTTCAGACCAAGGAATCTGTCTGCTAGTTTTACTAGATCTTAGTGCTGCATTCGACACTCTAGATCATGACATTCTCCTGGATCCTTTATAGAATTACTTCAGCATTCAGGGACATGCATTAAGCTGGTTTAAATCCTAACTGTCTGATCGTTACCATTTTGTAGACTTAAATGGAGAGCTATCCAGGTTAATCCAAGTAAATTATGGGTGCCACAAGGTTTAGTTTTAGGACCCCTGCTTTTCACAATATACATGCTCCCCTTGGGAAATAATATTAGAAGACATGAGATCAGCATCCACTTTTATGCTGATGATACCCAGCTATATATCTCAACCAGACACAACATCTCAATTGGCTAGGTTAACTGAGCGTGTTAAAGAATTTAAAGATTAGATGATGCATAATTTTCTATTATTAAATTCTGATAAGACAGAGATTTTGCTCTTTATCCAAAAAAACAGTAAACAAAAGCTCCAGCATTTCAACCTGCATTTAGAAGGATGCACTGTAACTACTAGTTCAACAGTGAAAGACCTGGAAGTTATTTTAGACAGCAACTTGTCTTTTAAAAATCATATCAACCATATTAAAAAACAGCCTTCTTCCACCTTAGAAATATTGCTAAGCTAAGAAACATGTTGTCTATGTATGATGCAGAAAAGCTCGTCTATGTGTTCATGACCTCCAGACTGGATTATTGTAATGCATTGCTAGGTGGAGGTCCTGCTTCTTTAATAAACAAGCTTCAGTTAGTCCAGAATGAGCAGCCAGAGTTCTCACAAGGTCGAGAAAATATCAACATATGTCCCCAATGTTATCATCCCTACACTGGCTACATGTTAAGTTTAAAATCAACTACAAACTATTGCTACTTATTTACAAAGCCCTAAATGGTTTATCTCCCATGTACCTATTCAGTCTTCTAACATGCTACAATCCGTCATGCTGCTTGAGATCTCAAAACTCAGGACTTCCAATGGTTCTTAGAATATCAAAGTCCACTAAATATGGAAGAACATTCTCACATGTAGCTCCTAAACTTTGGAATAGTCTTTCTGACAGTGTTCGGGGCTCAGACACACTCTCCCAGTTTAAGTGCAGATTAAAAACGTATCTTATTAGCTAGTCCTACACATAACACACGTCATATATCATAACCTTGTGCTCCAGTACATCTGGTGACATGAGCATTATCAACTTGTGCTTGTTAATATTATCAACAGCAGCTACACTAATTCTTCTCCACTGCTTCTCTTTCTCTACCCACCCTGAGGTTGCCCCAGCTCCAGTCACCTCATGAAGATTATGGACCTTTAAAGAAGTAGATGCTGAACCCTCAATAATCCCGAACCATCTAGAGACATACCAGCGATATTTGGATTCCACTTCATGTAGAGTTTGGACATTGGACCTCTTTGAGTGTTTAAAGCCTCTGGCATTAAGAAGCTGGTGTTGGATCTATGATGATTCCAAAAGTTGAGCTATTTTATGAGTTTCTCAGTAGATCCTGGTTCCACAACTTCAAGTGACTGTGTAAGACTGTAGAAAGGGCATTACTCATAATCTTACATTCTGGTGCTCATGCTAGTTCTCACTCTCCAGTGTTTTGTATTGTTTTTAAGATTTATAATCACACTCTGGATATAACACAAATGAGGATGGGTTCCCCTTTTGAGTCTGGTTCCTCTTGAAGTTTCTTCCTTATAACATCTAACAGAGTTTTTCCTTGCCACAGTTGCCCCAGGCTGCTCATCAGGTATAAATACACATCGTTCACCTTAATTCTCAAATTCTGCAAAGCTGTGACATTGACAATGTCCATTGTGAAAAGCGCTATTAAAATAAACTTGACTTGACTTGACATTCAGTGCTACAGCTTGCACATGGCCATCCAGTCACTGATGACTAGTGGCTGATCCAGACACTACCATGACTACCATGACCAGACCTGGGTCACTGGGTTTAGGATTAATGTTTTTTTTTATTTTTTTTTTACAAATAATATAGAATTGCAATTAATTTACAAGACAAAACTGTAGTTTACTATTATCTAACAAATACATTCTTTTTTTGTAATTTTTTGCTGACACATTTTCTGAATTACTAGTTGACTAGAAAATGTAACAGTCATTTAACCCCTGCAATGAATATCAGTCCTGTCATATAGATATGATGTTACAAAATGATGTGGACCTGGTCATAAGATTCATCTGTGATTTTGGAACAACCCATTCCACATTTAGTTTCCTTTAACAATACCCTCCATTCTTCTCTTTTGGAGTGTGCTTGTGGATATTGTTGCTAATTCAGCCACAAAGGTGTTAATAAAGTCAGGTACTGATGTAGGTGTGGTGAGGAGGCCTGGGCTGCAGTCTGCCTTCCAATTCATCCCAAAGGTGTTCAGTAAGGTTCGAGCTGTGTAGCAGGCCACTCAAGATCTTCCACTCTAACCTAAGCAAACTATATATTCATGGAGCGGGCTTTGTCATGAAATGGTGTTGGGTCTCACTAGTGAAGGAAAGTCTAACGGCATCCAATAGCACCCTATACAGTTTTGTGCCTCCAAATACTTTATGTGGTAATGGTTTGGGGAAGTCAGGTGTCCCAATATTTTTGTCCATGTAGTGTTTTTAAATATAATTTGTACTATTGATCTAAGATTTGGATTACAATGTCTCTATACCTACAATGACATTAACATCACCATTATATTAACCTTAAAATAAAATTCAGTTATTTTAAACTCTTTTTTTAACCATGGATGGTTTTACACTTTCTCTCTTTACACTTTTAGCGTATCATAGTTTTAATAATTTTGCATGGTGTTACAATAGAGTTACTACACATTAATCCTTGGAAATATAAATCCTGGAAAATACAGTACAATAAATTAAAAAACAATGAATCACTCTAAACTCCACCTGAGCAGCTCTAGTTACTCCACTAAAAACACTTTTTTACTGTAGAAAACTTTGTACTCACTGCTGGAGTCATCTCAGCTTCGCGTCTCTCACTCAAAGTGTCAATGGATTGTAATTAGCACTTTGAAACATAATCAAGGCACGGTAAGCAACCCCGCTGCTTTAATAATGTCTGTACTCCAGCACGTACAAAAGCAGCTAATCAGGGCAGGGCGTTTGGAGTATTTGAACAGGCGCATAAGAAGCATTTCAAGGCGAGTAGATTCCTATTGTCTTTCCATTTCGACGCTTTTTTCGACAACATGGAGGACGATACAGAGGCTCTGTGCACACAAGAAAAAGAAACATAAAAAGATAATAAGATAAAAAAGAGGGGAAATGAAGGGATCACATTTAAACACAAGCACTTGGTTTCTTTGAGGTATTACAGAAAACATTTTACAAAAATAGCACTTGATCCAGCACCACCTATTAGATAATGGATAGACTGTAAACCTTTAGCGTAAAATTTCAACTTTTAACAGTAATATTACTGTATTTCCATAATATAGTAACAAGCTGCATGTAAATATATAGCGGTTTTCATCCCTTATACAATGTTTTACTGTAGAAACATTGCATTTTTTTTACTTGTATAATTCTACATATATTATTTATCTATTTATTTATTTATTTTATTACATTTATTTTATAATTTTTTTTTTTTACATGTTTATTATATATTTTTTCCTTTCTCTGATGATTCGATCACATGGAAGATCATATAGAGGTTTGTGCCTGTACTAGAGCCGAACTTTATCTCATGGTGTGTGAATTTATGTGTAGTATTTAAACTTCCGAAAACTAGGTGCAAAATAATCTACTGAATAATCTAGTGTTTGTTTCTGTTACAAGGGTAAATGCTATTTGTAAAAAAAATGGTACTGAATCATTTTTATGGTGTTTGCACTTTGTTTATCCCTTGTCATTTCCACATTACTTGCCTTATATCTCATTCTCTACCATGCCTCTTTACACATTACTGTATAATTACTACAGTATG
The DNA here is from genome assembly GCF_014805685.1 of Silurus meridionalis. Lineage (NCBI taxonomy): Eukaryota > Metazoa > Chordata > Actinopteri > Siluriformes > Siluridae > Silurus > Silurus meridionalis. The sequence continues at coordinate 7,221,108 of NC_060912.1, read as the reverse complement.
TGATCTCTGTTTTGTGACCTGATGGTCACTCATTGACATTTCTACCCAATTTCTCTGAAGAGCGCACCTCTATATTTGGACACCGTTTCAGTTGCACTGAAGTGGTAAATGCTGATTATGGTACTAATCTTATAAAAAAAACAGTACATAGCTGGCAACCCAGCTAAAGCTGGTAAATTTACACTCAAAAGGTTTGACAGTGTATGCAGTCATGCATTGACACGTAATAAACCTACAAGAAACTTTTGTTGAAACATGATGTTTTAGCATTCTATGAATTCACTGTGGTTTATTTCTTAAATAATTCATTTGATGAACTTTGCTATAGGGAAAATGTGTTTATGGATAGAAAGATACGCTGACTATTTTCTCACTACTATTCTCACTACTATTTTCTTCATTACTTATTTTTTTTATTCAAAATATACTCATCCAGATAAACAATATCTTTGATATCTCAGATGCTCCTTTGGTGACCTCTACTGTATAACAGACCTCTAAAAACAATTTGGGGGCAATGTGTTTGATTGTCGTAGGTATGCATATAATATTAACTTGAAATGGCTTTTTTTGTAGTATAATTACAGCCCAAAAACATGTACTACTGAACAATTTATTGTCATGATTTAAATGAAGTACAGAACACAGTTTTACCTGGATAGTCATTTTCAATAATCAATGATTGCTTTCAACGGTAATTTAAGCGATTGGATTACAATATGTCTATTTACAATTCAAGTTACAGTGTTTAAAATTATTCAACCCCCACTGAAATTGATTGTTTTGGTCGGTTTGACATTGATTATGATCATTCAGTCATCCTGCTTACAATTAAATCAAAGAGGCACGTGTAGGTCAGACAAATATAACATAACATTTATAATGAAATAACCACAAATGTCTTTTCTGAGCTCACATCATTATCAGTTTTATTCAACCCCCAAATGACATTCAATCTTAGTACTTAGTACAACATCCTTTTACAGTTATAACAGCTTTTAAACGTGAAGCATAGCTTGACACAAGTGTCTTGCAGCGATCTACGGGTATCTTCGCCCATTCATCATGGGCAAAAGCCTCCAGTTCAGTCACATTCTTAGGCTTGCGCACTGCAACTGCTTTCTTTAAGTCCCACCAGAGGTTCTCAATCGGATTTAAGTCTGGTGACTGCGATGGCCACTTCAAAATGTTCCAGCCTTTAATCTGCAACCATGCTCTAGTGGACTTGGAGGTATGCTTGGGATCATTGTCCTGTTGAAAGGTCCAACGCCTTCCAAGCCTCAGGTTTGTGACGGACTGCATCACATTGTCATCCAATATCTCCTGGTACTGAAGAGAATTCATGGTACCTTGCACACGCTGAAGCTTCCCAGTACCTGCAGAAGCAAAACAGCCCCAAAGCATGATTGACCCCCCGCCATGCTTCACAGTAGGCAAGGTGTTCTTTTCTTCATAGGCCTTGTTCTTCCTCCTCCAAACATAGCGTTGATCCATGGGCCCAAACAGTTCTAATTTTGTTTCATCAGTCCACAGAACACTATCCCAAAACTTCTGTGGTTTGTCCACATGACTTTTGGCATACTGCAGTCGACTCTTCTTATTCTTTGGGGACAGCAAGGGGGTGCGCCTGGGAGTTCTGGCATGGAGGCCTTCATTACGCAGGGTGCGCCGTATTGTCTGAGCAGAAACTTCAGTACCCACATCTGACAAATCTTTTCTCAGTTCCTCAGCAGTCACACGGGACTTTTCTCCACTCTACGCTTCAGGTAGCGCACAGCAGTCGAAGTCAGCATCTTCTTTCTGCCACGACCAGGTAGCGTTTCAACAGTGCCCTTTGCCTTGAATTTGCGAATGATGCTTCCTATGGTGTCTCTTGGTATGTTTAACATCTTTGCAATCTTCTTATAGCCATTGCCCTTCCTGTGAAGAGTAATCACCTGTTCTCTTGTCTTCCTGGACCATTCTCTTGACCTCACCATGTTTGTAACCACACCAGTAAATGTCTAGAAGGAGCTGAGTATCACAGTCATTTTAAAGCTGCCTAATTGGTGCTTATTAGGCTTTATTGCTGCTCCTGATATCCACAGGTGTTTTCAATACCTGATTGAAAACACTTCATTGAACCTCTGTTCTTCAGAGTGGTAGTCTTTAAGGGGTTGAATAATTATGTCAATGAAGAATTCACAAAAGAAACATTTACTACTGTATTACAAAACTAATTGATGTCATTTTAGTTGCATATGGTTCTTTAAGAAGTCCTTGTAGGATTTCATTCTGAATACAATTACAAATGTACACTAAATTCCCTAAAACCATTTACAGCATTGGGGGTTGAATAATTTTGAACACAACTGTATGTCTATATGTCTATATAAAACGCATTTGACTGGGTACATACATGCACTTAAAGCTGTCTACTTGCGATCAGATTACCTGATATGGAATGGTTATCTGAATAGGATCTCAGAGATCCTTATAACCTCATAATGACTGTATATAGACAGCTTGAAATGCGATGCCGATTTTTGCCGTTTACAAATAGGGCAGTCAAAACAAAGTGTATTTGTTTGGGTTGCTTCCAGTCAATCCACTGAAAATAAGCCATTGTGTTTTGGTAATTGACATTCATATGAGACAAAACATGCAGTAAAAATAGGACACAGCTCTCGGGCTGTTCTCACCTGGAGCCTTCATTAAAGCACAATGAGCTTGGGCATTCTGAGAAGAATATCAGCACAGACAGTGAAGCTCCTGACCTAGTCAAACATGATATTTATAGAATTTACCATTAAATAATAGACAGGAAACGCTCCATTAGTACAAAGAAATGCATGGATGAACTGCATGTAACTAGCAATAATGCATAATGAAAATCTTTTCACTTCTTGCTTTTAGTCTGTCAGCTCATACATTTACGCTTGGACTGTAAAAAAAGTTGCATTTAACAGAATTCTAGTTTCCCTCAATAACAATATCCATATATAACTTTTACACTTAGTATTAATAGATCAGACAGAGCATTTTACATGTGAGGCCGACGGGATAAACCCATCAGAAGTCATGCAAAATAGACAAAATTTGCGACAAACTAGGGTTTTTTCTAACAAAGAGTTTTTTTTTTTTTTATGCAAATAATATACTTTTGCAATTATAATACAAGACAGAGCCACTTTAATGTGTTGAAGTTGATCATATGACAGTCACATCACATTATTTATGTTGTGCTTACCTCCTGGGTCAATCTTCTGGGATTCTTTTTGTGTGTGTGTGTGTCGCTAAAGTTTTGCCAAAATGGTGCAAAAAAAAAACCTACAAAAACAAAAATCCTTTAAATCCAGTGTTCTGATCTTGATGAGAGAGGTGGTCGAAGTACAGCCATACTGGTTTGAGTTGACATTAAGGCTACAAAAACTCAAATACAGTAACTGCTCTTTGTGACCAAAATCAACAAGGAACCATTTTAGAAAGCACATGATGAATCTCAAGAAAGAAACATCTACAATGACTAAAGGACAAAAGTATCTATCTATCTATCTATCTATCTATCTATCTATCTATCTATCTATCTATCTATCTATCTATCTATCTATCTATCTATCTATCTATCTATCTATCTATCTATCTATCGGGACATCTGTGGACACCTGACCATTTGAGATTTGTGCTTATACAGAAACAAGGGCATTTGTAAATTCAAGTACTGATACAGTGTGAGGAGACCTGGGGTGCAGTGAGCATTATAATTTATCCTGAAACTTTTACCAGGATGGTTGAGGTAGACAACTGATTTGAATGTCTTTGGATACAGTCGTTTTAATTTTCCTTTCACTTGTACTAGGAGACCCAAACATGTTCCAGCATGACAATGCCCCATGCACAAATCCAGCTCTATGAAGATATGATTATCTATGATAAATGGGTTGGAGTGGAAGATCTTGAGTTGCCTGCTATCCCTATTGGGATAACACCTTTGACCTTCAGGATAAATTATAATGCTCACAACACCCCAGGTCTCCTCACACAGGTCTCCTCACACAGATAGATAGATAGATAGATAGATAGATAGATAGATAGATAGATAGATAGATAGATAGATAGATAGATAGATAGATAGATAGATAGATAGATAGAAATGTCCTTTTTTGGACAAAGGAGAATAAAAATCTTAAATTTCACCTAGATTGAACATAATGCTGTAATAAATACAAAATCAGCTCTCCACTATAAACTCAGTCCACAGATGTAACATCTAAACAGAACACAAGCGGTTCTTTATAAAATTCAGGTTTCTTTTCACATTGGACCCTTTTATCTTGGCTCACCGCGGTGATGATATATGTGAAATATATTATCAGATTAACTTCTGCTGGAGTCACATCGGTAGATTTATGGTCCCTGTTTGTTCAGATTGAATTTCAGATCCTCCTGGGTCATAAATTTTCTATGTGCTTTCCAGAAGCTTGTTAACCAGCTGTAAACACAAAGCAAATCATTAGCTTCTGGGCTAATCTATGTGAAATGAATGGCATTATTTCAGTTGTCATTGGAAAGTGGGTTTGTCTTCGGTTGAGTAACCCTTACTGAATAGTTTCTAACATCCACAGTCTTCAATTGCTGTATTAGTGCTGTTACACCAAGAGACCCTGATTTGAGGAGTGTTTTCTGTCGGGTTGGTACTATTTAATTGGGTAAGAATGTGATTAGGATCACTCATCATCCTGAGCTGTACTGTAGCTTGTAATTACAGCCTACTACACCCTCTAGTGGTAAGCACCTGTAACTGCTTGGACTAGGTCCTCTGATATACAGTATAGAGATACCCTATATGGACAAAAGTATTCGTAATTGGCTTTTCCAGCCATATGGGATTTTTTTCCCTAAGCTGTTACCACAAATCTGTATAGTAAGTCTCTTTAAATGTGGTAGCATTCAATTTCCCCTTTACTTGAACTAAAAGACCTAACATTTTGCAGCCTGACAATGTCCTTGTGGACGAAGGCAGCTTCATGAAAAAAGATATGCTTTACATGGGTTGGAGTGGAAGCTCTTGAGTGGCCTGCTGACCTCAGTTGTATATTCTATTCTACATACTATTTCTGAGCCTTTGTGATAAAACTGTGATATTGTATTACAAGAAAAAAATGTCACCATTATGCATTTCTTATTGACATTTCCCGCAAATGTTTGTAACAGAGATTTAAACTCGATCGAATTGAGTTTCTTGGATTGAATTTCTTTCTTTCTGAGACGCTTAACATTTAGGTTTTTTTTGTTCACATACCGATTGCTTCATTTGTTCGTCTCAGAGCTTGAAGATAGATTGCACCAGTCAAGAGTTAATGGTAAGGCACTGGGCCACCATTTCTCTTACAACCAGTCCAATTAAGTCCAATCTTTTGTCTTACTACACACACAGTGTTGGACTGAAGTATTTCTATTTGGGGAAACTTTTAGTTGAACTTTTTAAACTAAAAGTTTTTTTGAAGAAGAAGAAGTTGAAAAGAAGGTTTTGGTTTGATGATCATTTGAATAGATATCAAATAGTGTTTGACTCATTAAGTCAAGTCAAGTCAAATGTATTTATAGAGCACATTTAAAAACAACAGCTGTTGGCCAAAGTGCTGTACAGAATTAAGGCATATTACAAAATACAAAAAATACAAAAGGATACAGCAACAGATATTACACTACAGTTATGCCAGTGTGCTTATGATCATACGCAACAGTTAATAAATACGTTTTAAGAAGAGACTTAAAATCAGCGTATGTTGGTGCAGTTCTAAAATAGGGTGGCAACTTGTTTCATAACTGTGGAGCAGCCACTGAAAAGGCACAATCTCCTTTCGATTTAAAGCATGTCCCTGGAACAGTCAACTGAAGACTACTAGTTGAACGAAGTTCCCTAGAGACATTAGAATAGCACAGAATAGCCTTTATTTGTCACATAAACATTACAGCACAGTGAAATTTGTTCTTCGCATATCCCAGTTTTGCTTGGAAGCTGGGGTCAGAGCGCAGGGTCAGCCATGATACAGTGCCCCTGGAGCACAGAGGGTTTAGGTCCTTGCTCAAGAGCCCAAGAGTGGCAGCTTGAACCCCGACCTTCCGATCAGTAAGCCAACGCCTTAACCACTGGAGCTACCACTCCACTGGAGCTACCACTCCGATCTCCTTCTGTTCCATTACATTGGAACAGAAAGAGATTGGAGATATAGGATGGAGCCAGTCTATGGAGACCCTTATAAACAAGCAACAATTTTAATTAATATCATTTTATTAATAGATTTGTGTTTTAAGAGCATAGGAGTCTTTTCACATAAACTGAGTTGATTGAGCAAATGATAGTAGGAACATTATAACCATAACAAATCATAGTACATTTGAATTAAGTACATTTGAAGGCAAATACTTTTGTACTTTTCCTAAAGTGACAGTATAATAGGAGCACGTTTGTTTTTACAGAGCATGGTTTGTGTACTTGTGTATGTCCACCACTGTGTATACCACATTCCCTCTCTTGGTTCTAGTCCTGTTTCTCTTACAGGTGATCCTCTGTATCTTTCTCTTTCTTGTCACCTATTAGTATTTGTATTAGTAATAGTATCATTAAAAAACCAGTGGTCTAATAGCTGTGCTGTGCTAGTCTGATCTAGCCGGTTCGTCAGTGTGCATGCAGGACAAGGCGTGTGCATGTGTGACAATGATTTATGTGTCTGAAAGAACGTTCCAGGAGCCGCCAGGGTGAAAAGCAACGGTGCTGCTGTAATTTATGTTGATGAGACTTTCGTCATTCCACTACTGCTGAGATTCATGTCTCTGTCTCTTCAGCCTGGGACGAGTAAAGAGCCATACTTGTTCTGAAGATGAGAAGAAAACAAACTAAAACAAACACAAAAAGTCCTGAAGGCATAATAATATGATGTCTGAAAAGATAATCATAGTGTTATTCTCATCAGTTTTCTTTGCCTTGAGGGAAAAACTGCTTTATTGTTTTATAGGTTTTGTGTTTTTGTTTAAATGATTCTGATTAGGAGTTGGTTGGTTAAAGACCTGGAGTTTGGGAGCAATGATCATCTGCAATTGCTCTTTTATTTATCATTAAAGAATAACATCTGTCTCCATTTGTAGTAAATATCTGCTACACTGTCTGATATTTACTTCGTCTTATCATTTAAATGTACATTTACAGCTATAAACATTCATTCCCTTAATAAACTGGGTTTTCTGCTCTATTGGGGTAAATGACGTTTTAACATTTTGCAAGATAATGCTTCAGCCTGACGACTGTCCTGTGGAGTAAAATGTGCAAGATTTTTAACTTTTTTTCGGTGACACCTTCATCACACAAACACCTTCATCACAAGCTTCAAAATACACTATATGGACAAAAGTATAGGGACGCCTGGGACATTTTCTTTCCTGTCATTATAAAAAAATACAGTTGTTGCTATAGAAATAATAATGCATTAGACAGAACACATTAATATAAACCTGTGATTTCAAGTATAGTACTGTTGGAGTTGCTGTTATAGATAAGGATTTCATTCGAGTTTATTGTCATTATACACATACAGCTCAAAGACAAGAAACTCCAAATCCAGATGTGTTTTTCCAGGTGATGAGCCCAGGTTTTCCAATCTTCACCTTGGTGAGTCCCAACGTAGCCCTAGAGTTCTTTTCTTTTGGAACCTGATGTGGATTTCTGTAGCTGTAGGTTATCCACCTCAAGGTTTTATGTTATCAGGATGCTTTTCTGCCATAGCAATGGATGTAAAAAGTGGTGAGTTTAGTTAATGAAGTCGTCATGTCAGCTCAACCGTTCCCCTCTGTCCTCTCTAATCAACAGGGTCACGTTTTTATCATGTGTGAAAATCTCAGATCACCAGAAATGCTCAAAATCACAATGATCCCATTTTGATCCCATTCCGATGTTTGATCTGAACAATTTACTATTTAGTTAGCTATTTTTCTTAATGACCATGCCTACTAGTTTTCCCAATTTCATACATTTTTTCCCCAAGTTTGTAACCTGTAGTAGGAACACAACTGTATGATGTGCTTATCAGTTCTCCACGCGAGCACCAGGTGGCAGTGCTGATCCAGAAACGTCTCCCCCAGACCAAGCCTCCACCCTTTTTCTCTTCCAAGAGAAGATATGGACTCTTGTTTTTTTTTTCATGCGCGTCACGTTTTCTCATAAAACATGTCTACCAGCACGTCCACACTCATGTTCTGATTCTGCATGTCAAGAAACATTACATTTATTGCTGCAATTATTAATATAAACACAGATACACTGCGAGTGTGGATTTCCAGCAGTATGCTTAAACCCCTGTCTGAGAGGACCACTTCTGTTCTCCATGCTGTGTGTGTTAGTGTGTGTTAGTGTGTTAATGTGTGTGTAGGCTCTTTAGGATGCCAGACATGTTTGTCTGTTTGGGCAGAGTGGACCCCAGAGGAGCAAGGGACCAGTCTGTCTCCATTTGAAAGCTGAAACGAGTTTGTGGTTTGTGTATTTAAGAATGTAAGATTTCACGCTTCTGCCTGCATGTATTATAGACGTGCACGTTTCTCTGATGTGCAACACATGAACTGTCAGTGGACATACATGTACAATGTATGTGAGACAAAAAAGGAGTCCAAGAATACATGATGGGAATGGTGGGGTCATCACACACAGGTTTCTGAGCAGCAGCCTTTTAATTTACTCGTTTATTTGGTCCTGCAGGTGAACAGACGAGGAACGACGAAGGGAAGGAAAATGGCGGATGCTGATACGTGGCTGAAATGTTCGAACCACAGCCTCTATGCGCGTGGGAGAGGAGAAAAAGTATCACCATGGAAACCCCCATCATGCAGTCTCGGTTTTTTTTTTTCTTTTTTTTTCTTACCCCCTCCATTTTGCTCTCCTCTTCAGCCCGTTTTCTCTCACGTATTCTTATTATCTCCATCTATTTCCTCCCCTTTCTGTCTTCCACTGAACCCTGGTGTGTTTCTTTACACCTCATCTTTCCGTTCACGTCTGTTACGTCTCTGTCCACCATTTTGTCTCTCTCTCTCTCTCTCTCTCTCTCTCTCTCCATCACAGTGTAGCTCTCAGCATTCTATTAAGCTCATGAAGGGGTGATTTGTCATTCCTGGGAAAATCCACAACTCCCACTTTACCCATGAGAAAACTGTACTACCCCCACATTTTCACTTACCCCTTAACCCCCAACCCCCCATCCTTCCCTTCAGCCATTTCTCAGATTCTCAGATCCATATGTTCATAATACTGATCTTCCTCCCTAACATCACATTCTCAATCATCTGTATCAAGGTTTCATTGTCTCTTTGTGCTTTTGTATCATCGTTCATTCTCTTTTAGCTTCAATCTTCCAGTGTTGTAAGTGTTGCAAATGTGTGAGTATTTTTTTTTCCCTAATTAGTGAAACACAAAAGGCTTTCTTTTTTTCCGGATTGAAATCAGGTTACAGAAGCTCAGCCCACACTGCTTTTCAAAGAGTGCTTCAGATCATCATTAAACCTCTTCAAATAGCACCGAAGATCTTCAGCTTACAAGCACACCGGAGCCTGGCACAGACTGACAACCTACACACACACACACACACACACACACACACACACACACACACACACACACATTTGGTTGCCTTACATATCTTTGTAAGGACACAGATATTACTGCAGCTTTAAAAAATGATAAAAATTGTAAGGCAACCTTAACCTCAGAAATATCTTGGCTGCTTTATTGATTATTATAGTTTTTATGGATACTGCAAAGCGAAAATTGGTTTCTTGAGATTCTTGAGCCCTACCATGATATAATATAATAATTTGCTGTACATATTACAAATAACCACACACACACACACACACACACACACACACACACACACACACACACATATAAATATATATATATATATATACACACACACACACACATATAATACATATACTGTGTATATACAGTACCTACATATTTATCTACACTTAACTATTGTTACTGTTTGCATTTCTGGTGCTGTGTTCCTGTACTTTGCAATAAATTTCTATCTACAGTATCTCACAAAAGTGAGTACACCCTTCACATTTCAGCAACCATTTTGGTGTATCGTCTCAAAGGACAATACAATAGAAATGAAACTTGGATTTATTTTAGAGTAGTTTAGAGTATGTTTAGCTTGTAAAGAAGTACAGATTTACTGTCCTCTGAAAATAACTCAACATACATACAAAAGTGTCTACACCCTAAGTGAACATGTCTAAACTGTGTCCAAAGTGTCAATATTTTGTGTGAGTGCTATTGTTTTCTAGCACTTCCATAATCCTCCTGGGTATGGAATTTACCAGAGCTGCACCGGTTGTTGCTGGGATCCTCTTTCACTCCTCCATAATGACATCACGGAGCTGCTGGATGTTAGACACATGGCGCTTCTCCACCTTCCGCTTGAGGATGTGAACACAGGTGCTCAATAGGGTTCAGGTCTGGAGATGTACTTGACCACTCCATCACCTTCACCTTCAGGCAGGCAGTTGTCATCTTGGCAGTGTCTTGGAGTTTGTTATGTTTTAAAACAGTAGTACGGCCCAGTTTCTGAAGGAAGGGCATCATATTCTGCTTCAGAACTTCACAAACCGCAGCTCCCCAGTACCTGCAGCACTCATGTAGCCCCAGACCATGACGTTACCACCAACATTCTTGACTGTAGGCAAGACACAATTTTCTTGGTTCTCCTCACCAGGGTGTCACCACACATGCTGGACACCATCTGAGCCAAACAAGTTTATCTTAGTCTCATCAGACCACAGGATATGGTGCCAGTAATTCATGCTCTAGGACAGGTTGTCTTTAGCAAACTGTTTACAGGTTTCTTGTGAGCCAGCTCCAGAAGAGGCTTCCTTCTGGGATGACGGCCATGCAAACCAAGTTGTTGCAGTGTGCAGGTATGGTCTGAGCACTGACAAGCAGACCTTATGCTTCTGCAACCTTTAAAGCAATGCTGCAGCTCTCATGTGTCTGTTTTTTGAAGCAGCTTCTGCACCTGACGCACAGCACAAGGACTTAACTTTTTGAATCGACCCTTGTGAGGTCTGTTCCGAGTGGAACCCATCTTGGAAAACCTCTGTATGACCCCGACCACTGTACTGTAACTCAGTTTCGGGGTGTTTCTGATCTTCTCTTAGCCTCGGCATCTTTATGCAGAGCAACAATTCTAATTCTCAAGTCCTCAGAGAGTGTTTACTTTAAAAGAATTGTACTCAAAGCACCAAATTTTTATGCTTTAATACAAGATACACAGATTTGTATGGTCCTGACAAGCAGACAAAAACATGAACATGATGAATAGGACATGTAACTTTACATGGTTAAATGACATACAGCTGTCTATCTATCTATCTATCTATCTATCTATCTATCTATCTATCTATCTATCTATCTATCTATCTGTCTGTCTGTCTGTCTGTCTGTCTGTCTGTCTGTCTGTCTGTCTGTCTGTCTGTCTGTCTGTCTGTCTTTGCAATGGCAGAAAAACCTGCACGTGTACGTCTGCAGGCATGTGTGTGTAAAATTAGTGTCCTTCCAAAGACTGTTGAATCCCTGCAGAAATGAATGTAGCAGCTCAGGAATGATAATGCAATTTATCGCCGACACACATGTACCCTCCCACATGCACGCACACACAAACACACACCAATCACTGAGCAACTGGTGATGTGATGTGCAAAGTGCCATCCTATTAACTGCCTTATTAAACAGGACGTAGGTGTCCCGACACAGCGTTAAAACACCTTCAAGTGGAGACAACTCGAAGTGTCAAAATGTCAACACCGCATTGTCTCTTTTTCTACCGAAGACTTTATTTTGAGTATCATCTGTCCTCACTGGGTGACTTTTCTGTCATAGGGAAAAGATGAGCGTTTTACTGATGACTGAACATGCTTCAGGTTTTTATTTGAATCTTTTTTAATAACAAAGACATCTGTGAGCCCATTTGGGCCATTTTATAAAACATAAGCCAGTGTTTTTATATTTTTATGGGTTACTGGAAATCAAAGTGTGGTTATTATGTAATATAACATTAAAACCATTCGACATGTCCCAGTTTATTTCTTAGAACAGAGGCGAGTGGATGAGTGGAGGGGTCGTTCTTTGGACCGACGTCAATGCCGCAGGCAGTCAAAGCAACGTCCCAATTACCCAAATGGAGAGGCTGGGCTGAGCCAAGTAGGCCCTTTAATACTCACTAAGAACTCTGTTCATCTGGCACCCGGCTTCTTGTCTTTCAAAGCCGTGCTGTGGATCGACACAGAAAATCCTTCAGTTTATCGACTACTCCTCAGTGAATAATTCACTGGGACGATTATTGCTTTCAGACACCAACAGGAACCATAATTGAGCCATTCACATGTGTTTACTTGACTCAGGGTATCAGTATCAGAGTGGAAGTCCTTATAGTCAGATTGGTGTGTTTGGTACTGGTGATGCAGAACATGTCCCAGGTTGGAATAATTGATGAAATGACGGTCGTGTGACCTCAGCAGTGGGTTTTCCTTTCATTAGTTTAAATACAGATTTGGAATTGGCACACAAAACCTGCCTGGACAGCAGAAATGAAGAAAACCATAGGGGGATAATTTGATCATTACTGTAGAAACAAAAATGCAACTGGTTCCAAGTGGCGAAGAAATCCATTCGCTTTATTATTACGCGATAGTGAGTTGAATCCTGATGATGCCATGGCCATCTGTGGCCAAGAGCCAATGCAGCCAAATCGGCTGTACTTTCTTTCTCTCTATCCTTTTCTCAATCAAACAGACACTACTGAATCCTGACCTTATGTTGTGAGTTCAGGTATGCAGAATAGGAAGTGAGCTAGAAAGTGGACTGAGCAACAAAAGATATGGTAGCTGAATTAAAATGATTCAGACAAAGCATGTGTTAGATTATACCTTCACCTTTTGCTAGCAATATTATGATAGAGGCTTTGGCAGGTTGCCAGAAAATCACATTGTACAGAGAAATAAGGAACAATCTAAAATGTTATATTTAGTAGATCATCTCTAGAAAACCCAGTATCCTATTTTCAAACCACTTACAGAGTATACTGTATATTATGGATGCATTTTGCAATTTGTTCTTATCAGCCATTAGTGGTTTATGATGCCATATATTGCTTTTTGTCCAAGTAGTCTAAAGCTAAATATAGCCCTGAAAATATGTATTCGTTTTTTCCTGTCCTAAGTACACCTGATCTAATTAATCAACTAATTAACAGCCCTTCCTGACTTCCTCAGTGGGTGTACAGGGAAAATGCTTAACTCTTTTGGCTGAAGCATAGGTCATTTAAAGGAATTACTTTCATGTTTTTAAGCTGAAGTGGTAAAATATTGGCATTAGAAGCCCTGTATAATGTCTTGCTTGTAAGTATCCAATATGTCATCAGAATGGGATTTTAATTAGATTTTTATAATGGAGTCTAAAAGCTTTCAGAATATTCTCTTAGTTAAAACAAATGAACAGAGGTGAGCACTTATAGTATTAATACTCCAACAGCCAACCCAAATTGATCAGTGTTATTCTATTCTATTCTATTCTATTCTATTCTATTCTATTCTATTCTATTCTATTCTATTTTTTTATGTAAATACCACAAAATAAACCTAAGTTTAAGAATCTACAAAGACCTACTGCAGATAGCCTTTAAATTAAGTGTTACTGGAGTATTTATGCAATATGTAATTTTTCTTGGAAAGAAAAAACTAAATGTAACTGTAGAATTCTTTGGCACCATATGTTCCTTTGGTGTTAGAGAGTACTAAAATGTAAAACAAATAGATACCACCTGAGAAACAGGTTAAAATTATATGGTATATAGAGGATATATTCCTTCTCTTATTTGAACTTTATTGGATGTACCATTTTCCGGTTCAGATTTGTCTGTGAATGTGCAGTTTCACTTCCTCTTGACATTGTCTTGTTCAGATCATCAACCTAACCATAGTAAATGGAAACACAAACAGTTTGATTTTTAAAATTAGGATTCCCAAGAATGTGGCCGCAGCAGTTCTATTTCGTGCTCTGATTCAATCAAGGTTTTTCATTCACTGCTTCTGTAATGTTCTGATAAAAAAAAAGAATGTTGCACAAACACCACCTGACTCTCGTTCTCTCTATATTGGATGCTTTAGGCTGTGCACACCTCTCTGTGCTGTAATTAGAGGGCAGATGCTCTCTGGGTCTTATGCCTCCCTGCTCAATTACAGGTCATGTTGTGGGCCTCCATTTCCCTTTGACTACACTCTTTCATCTATCCTATGCTTCTTGATCTGTGTCCCATCAATATCGTTAGAAGGAAAGTCTTTCTTTTCATCATTAGGATTCTGTTATTGTTGTTATTTATAATAACGTCTGATAACATATAGTCTAAGTACGTTTCCTTATTTCGTTCATGTTTCTGTATTGGTCCGTGCGATGCATTAGAGAAGAAATGGTTTACGTTGTGGAAACAACTTGTGGAAACAGCGTGGGCACTTAAAGCCGTTTGCTGCTGCCAGGCCTGTGTGGCATAGAGAGTGATGTTGCGTGGCAGTGATAGTGCTAAATCACGGTAATTAGGCGATAGACGCACCCCTGTGATTAGGGCCTCCTGCATGGCCTTGTGTCTCTGTTAAACACATACCGTGCACACATGTACACACTCCCTAAACTACAGCGAGAAAATGCGAAAAGGAAGGAAGAAGCAGATGTGCTAATAGAGGATGCAGGATGAGCAGAACGATGGGCATGATGACAGATGGAGGCATGAGGATGCACGAGAATAGGAGAGTTTTCAGGCTATATCACATGATCCTTTATTCATGCCATAAAGTATTATTAAATATGAATCAAACACTTGAGGAAAGCGAGTGAGAGCAGTGCCATGTCAAGTGGAGGAGAACTGAGCCATAAGGGAGGATGATGAGAGACTGATTGTGTGCGTTGGCGAGTGTGTGTGTACATATTCCATGTAGAGCTTTGTTCGCACATATTCATTGCTGCCCATATTGTATTAAAATACATTGTACCTTGCATTCAGGGAAAATATTATACTGTATTAGATTATATTCCCCACACCCACACACAATACCTCAATGTAGCAATTGGAAAAGAAACACACAGTTAAATTCTTTCGTCTTTCCTGCTTTATCTGTGCTAAACAATGTCTAATGTACATTATCCTCTGCATAATCTTACTTTCCCTCTCCTGGATTCTTTGCAACATATCCTTAGATAAAAGAAATGGTTTTGTTTTTTATAAAGACCTCTTATATTTTGTCTTTAGCATCTATGACAATGCAATTAATTTGGTCTAAAGCATTATTTTGGAAGCTGCAGTTACTTTTTAACTAATCCAGATTAGTGTTAAAATTGTGCAGTTTGGTCTACAGCTGAAAAATATATAGAAAATATTCCTAGAATGAGCATGGGGCAGTGTGATTCCTGCCCCCTTTTCCCTCCTCATTAGCTTCTGTTGTTTCTGTTGCTATTTTTGAGCACTAGGTGAAATTAGTCTCTGGAAGCTAAATGGAGCATGCTATCCCATGTCTACATAACATCTGGAAGCCAATGGAATATCATCTTATATCTGTCAAATAGCAACCTTTTTCATACAGATTGATCACCCAGAATATGGTATTAGAATTTCAACGGAAATTTAAATCTATGACGTGTCAAATGATAAAAAATATATCATAAACATTATACTCACCCTTGTTTCTTTTTTGGTGCCATTATTGTCCTGTTTGTTATTTTCTATGTGTCTGTCTGAATTTGTCCCACTTCCTAACAAATATAGCAAAGAACAATTGGAGAAAATTACTATCTGATGGTGGTCCTACTAGAAAAGTAAAGGCAAATGCATATTGCTATTGTCTGAGGCAAACAAGAAATAATTTTCAACAACGAAAGCTTACAATTGCAAAAACTTAATTGGATGTCTTATAGCTGAATACATATCGGTGTTCAAAATAAATAAAAAAAAAACATCCAGTATTTAGAGCTATGTTGCCTGTCAGTTGAATTTAGTTGAAATTACTAACACACTTGTGGCTCAATAAACAGAAATCTTCACAACCACACTTCAAAGTATAGTGGAACATCTTCTCTGAAAAGTGGAGGTTTATTGTAACAGCAAATGGGGACTGAATATGGAATAGGATGTTTAAAAAACACATAAATTGTATGGTTATGTTGTTCAGATAACTCTGACCTCATTATTTTCACTACCAAATCATTTATTGTAACTTGCTCATTATTTTTCCTAAGGTATGTCAACACTACTGTCAGCTAGTGAATGGTAGTGAATAAATAGATGTCCAGAATGTTATTACTGTCAGTGTCAAAAGCTGACAGCTGCAGTACTACTGCTGAACACATCTAGAGTATTTTTTTATTGAATAGCATAGCTAGCTAGGAAAGACTGACTGGTGAGTTAGCCCTCATGACTAGCAAGCAAGCTAGCCACATAAACTAGCCACATAAGTTACACAAGTCCATTTGAAGGAACTTTTTCCTGAACAATCCTGAGGTGAAATGTTATATAGGGCAGAGGCTGATTAGATGTGCAGTCCAGTGTCAATCTAGGCACAATCCTGACATAATCACTAAAATAGACACTGTTAAAGAATCATTTGTATGGAGTTAGCATAGCATACAAGATGAATATATGGATGAGACAGGTGTTGGTTTTGGTAAATGAAAAACTGCCTTTCTTCTATTTCTATTTTTTCTTCCTCTTCTTCTTCTTCTTCTTCATTTTGTTCTAAGTATTATTATTAGTAGTATTAGAATGACAGAATGCAGCTCATACTGCAGATGCCTCCAAAATGGTAAGCAGATTGTAGCCACCAAAATAATGGATCTGTCCATCGGTTCAATTATTTTTGCCTAATCTAAAGTGTATGTCCTTTTTTATGATGTTATTTGTGTAATGTATTAGGTCTATAAAGCAATTTACAAAACACATCCTAATCCAGGATTTAATGTACACAGGGAAGATGAAGCGGATCGAGTGGCCTGACAAATGATCTCTCTGGAATGGATTAGCTTATTAGAAATACCACAGTCGAGTGATTAAGAGAGTGATTGATTCTGTCACGTATGACAAGGGCTGGAGTTCATTACTTTAACAATTCATATCTGTAATCTTAAATGCCTGACTTTTATTAAATTCTATCTGACAGACACACACACACACACACATACACACAAATACAATTGTGTAAAGAACCACAAATCTCAATCTATACTAGGGATGATTACAAAAGTCAATTACATTTATCATGCACCCGTCCATATCTCATAGTTGTATTAATGGCAAATGAACCCTTGTTGCTAAGAGCTAAAAATTGCTCACCCATGAAAAGATGGTGAATGAGGCAGAGAGGGAAATTGGGAGCTTACACTTCTCTATTCACTGCGCTTTAATCAAAATCATGTGTTTAATATTTAATATCACTCCAATGCTTTGGCATTTCTACAGCTCAGCTATTGTTTGTTTACGTTTGTTTAGCTTGCTCGGCGGAATGTGTTTTATTTGTCTTATAGATGATTGTGCTTCGTGAAATCTGCCCACTGGGACTCGGACTTGTGCAGGATTTTCCCCTTTCACTACTGTCACTTGTCTGGAGTCTGCACTACCAATCTGGGTCACACAGGCACCATCTGTCTTGACAGAATTATTCGGAAAGTAAGACAAGAAATCCTTTCTGTTTGACCAGATTAAATATGAAATATAGGCCAGAGAGAGAGAGAGAGAGAGAGAGAGAGAGAGAGAGAGAGAGAGAGAGACAAGGGAGCCAGGCATGATTTCGATCTTGTCCTATGCCAAAGGGCTTCGGATGAGGTCAGATGAGACTTTAAGCGGCGACATCCTCCTGAAATCGTTGATCATTCAACAGAATGATGTATTTAATGTATATATTACAGGCAATGGTTTTATAGTGCAGTTCAGAATGGCCTGAATCAACTTTTTCCTTCCCACCATCCTTTAATATTAACACACAAGATTTTAGTTTTTATTGAATATTTTTGTTATTTGGCAGACACCCTAATCCAGAGCAACTTAATATTTCATTTATATACTGTATCCGAGCAGGTTGATGGCATTGCTCAATGGTCCAGCAAGGGTAACTTGGAGGTGCTGAGATTTAAACTCACAACCTTCTTAATCAATGGTTAATGTTTTAACCAGAGAGCTTAAATATCCCTAACTACAGCAATTAAGGATGACAATGGTGAAAGAAGGACTTATTGTGGAATGGGATGGTTAAAAAGCCTATATGAATATTATAGTCCAATATCACGTTTATAAGTGTTCAGTAATTTTTGATTTACTTCTTATAACAACAGCTTGATCATTCCATATATTCATTCTAACATTTTAATTCATGATCTTTTCCGTAGTAAAAAAAACGCATAGGGACTTAGTATCCATGAAAAATGTCTTGATTAGGAACCAAACATCTTTTCTTTGAGGGCAATTTTGTTTTCCATGTTTGAAAGGAGACTCCACTGTAAGTTCTGTTTAAGATTGTTTATGTATTTATTATATTTATAATTATTATCATTTACCCCCAACTCCCCCACCCGATTTTTAATTTAGTCAGTCAGTGTCAGTCAGAAGGTCATCCATACAAGTATATTATTGTTCTTTTTTTTTTTACACGTGTATTTATAGAAAATCCAAAAAAAGGTTGCTTTTATGTAAGATAATAAAAATGTGTTTGTTTTGTAGATATTACATATAATCAGATAAGGAGGTATAATGTGAAAATGGATGGAAAAGACTTACATACAATTTAAACAATAGCAGGTAACAGTAACTCCATTTAGTATCAAGCCACAACACAATGCACTTTTAATAGTTATTTATAGGTATTTATGCTGTATATGCTTCACCATGTTTTATCACTTACATATGGTAAGATTGCCTAAGTGAATGGATCTCAAAGCTAAAAGTTGAGAGACCGTACAGTATATTTACTTCTAGTTTCGCTGTTGTCTAGTTGACTTGTCCCTATTCGTGAACTGTTTCTCAACTCTAAGCCAAACAAAAAAAAAAATACTGCATCCAAACACCTTTTTTTTTGCCCTATTAAATGCTGAAATGAATGCTGAATGTGATGTCGCCAAATCGATGTATTTGTAAGCGTAGATATGAGCGAAGCAGACCGGGAGGGAACTCTAGAGGCTCTGAAGATGAAAATGTGGAATAAAATAGTCGATGCAATTGCCATGGAAACACTCGCTGGTCTCACGCGTCGAGCGGCAGCTCGTTTGATGAGGCGCTCGCACAAAATGGCAGCATCTGCCCCGAATCTTTCTCTCACTCGCTGTCTGTCTTCATGGCGTGTTCATCAGACTGCTGATATTCACATGTATTTTCATTATAGACCTAATATCACATGTTAGCATTGTGCCATGAATCATGACACCGATGGGCCAATTAAATAGTAACGAATAGTGAACAGAGTCTCTATGATCGTCAGACTCCCTGCTCAAAGCTCTTATAGGAGTAGAAAGAAAGAAAGAAAGAAAGAAAGAAAGAAAGAAAGAAAGAAAGAAAGAAAGAAAGAAAGAAAGAAAGACACACAGTAAGAATACCTGTAGGACAATAAGTGTCAGCCACAGAGATATGGGTGACATGAGAAAGAGTGTGTGCAGTGTGCATGAGGAATATTTGTCTGTTTGAGCAAAATGAAACAGTACAGTGCCAGAGATGTAATAAAATGAAAAAAAAGGAAAAAAAAGGACGAAGGATTTTTGGTGTATAGGCAAAGACATGCTCGATGTGAGTGAGAAAAACTAATAGATATACGAAGAAAAAGTGAATAAAGTGGAAGGAAATATAAAGTAAAGGTATTACATTTTTTTTGCAAATCCTATGGAGCGAACCTACTTACAACTAGCACAATCCAAAATGGCAACATTTATTTCTATTTATTGAATTGTATATATTTGCATCTGAGTGGTGTTTTTAGTCAGTGTTTTTTGTGATATGTGCAATGGTTTGCTATTCATAGGCACCATTGATTGCATCTTCCATCTCAAACTCCTACTATTAGATCATTTTTTCTATTTCTGTACCATTTCGGAAGCATTTTTCTTCATTTTCTGTATTTTTTTTTTCCCTCTGTCAAAATCTGCCAGGTGACGACGGACACAATGTGACTCCCAATGAGTTGCTCTGGCAACCTCGCGAACATTCTCCAGTGGCCATGGCAACAGCTGATGCCGATTTCTTGCGATGGAGCCTAAGGTTCTGGTTATGAGTGGATGGAGGCGGATTGGCATAACACATGTGCATGTGTGTGTAAGCATGTGCATGTGTGTGTGTATGGATGTGTGTGTGCTCACAAAACATTTGAAAAAAGATTTAGAAACACTCTTGTTTTTGCTCTCAGGCTACTGGATCGAAATCTTTTTCCATTCTCAGGGACATGGAGCGAGGACATGTGCTGCAGGAGATGGCAGCTTCAGGCATTTTTCCATTTATGCCTCCATTCCAGCATTAAATGAGAAGGAGGAAAATATGGGTAGTACTCGCCAGTGTGTGTGTGTGTGTGTGTGTGTGTGTGTGTGTGTGTGTGTGTATGCATATCATCGGACGTTAGCCCATATGGCTTGGGACGTTTTTTCATAATTTTTATAATTATTTAAAAAAATTTCTGTTTTAATAATTAATAATACATAATAATATACACTAAATTCCCAAAAGTTTGCGGACACCTGGGTATAAGTACGGTATGTGCCGTAATTCCTTCAACTCTTCTGGGAAGATGTTCCACTAGATTTTGGAGTGTGCTTCTGAAGATTCGTTCTCAAGACACAAGGGTGTTAGTGAAGTCAGGTACTGATGTAGGTGAGGAAGCCTGGGGTGCATCCAGCGTTCCAATTCATCCCAAAAGTGTTCAATAGAGTTGAGGTCAGAGCTTTATAGCAGGAGATCTTTCACTCCAACCTATGCAAACCATATCTTCATTAAGTTGGCTTTGGGCACATGGACAATGTCACGCTGTAACAGGTTCGGCCCTCCTAGTTCAAGTTAATTGGAACCCTATACAATTGTGTGCCTTGAGCTTTGCGAGAACATTTTGGTGAAAGTACCACATATGGCTGAGAAAGTCAGGGGTCCCAAAACTTTTGTTCATATAGTGTAAATCCTGTCCTGAATAGCAAAAAAATTTTGATTATGAAAATATCTTTTGATACAGCCATCCAATGTATGGACCTTTGGGAGTATATATCCATATATTATTTCTGCATCTGTGTGTTTTTCCTCTGCCTACCCAAGATTCTTTCCATCTGAGAGAAAAACAAGAATGAATGGATGGATGGATGGATGGATGGATGGATGGATGGATGGATGGATGGATGGATGGATGGATGGATGGATAGATAGATAGATAGATAGATAGATAGATAGATAGATAGATAGATTGATAGATAGATAGATAGATAGATAGATAGATAGATAGATAGATAGATAGATAGATAGATAGATAGGCAGGCAGGCAGGCAGGCAGGCAGGCAGGCAGACAGACAGACAGACAGACAGACAGACAGACAGACAGATAGATAGATTGAATTATTGAGTTATTGAATTATTACATTACAGTAGACACAACATTCAAGCCTTTAATACCAATGGTTAGGACTATTTTTTTTGGAAGAGTCTGTTTTTGAGTATGAATATCTGTGATATTCAAAAAGTATATGTTACTACTTGTCATGTCCACACGAGACTTTGCACTGCACTCCACTTCCCACAGTGCACTTCCACCTATAATCATGGACATCTCAGGCTACATACTGTGACAGGTTCACAGTCCCCCGATTACTAAGTGCAGACACCAGGACTCAATCACTTGCACAAACAGAAAAGCAACCTTATAGCACTTTTACCTTGTGAAGTATACGTTCAGCTCTGTGTTTTTCCCAAGCCTTCTTTTCATCTCTGTTTCTCTGCAGACTTTCAGAGAGTGTTATCTTGTACATCGTGTTATCTTTTTTATTGTTCGCTTTGACCTTGGATAGCCCTGTCACACATCACCTGGCCCACTGCCTGTTCTGTTAAAAAAATTAGCTTAGTGAAAAGTTGGCTTATTGTTTTTCTAAATACTAACACTCTCTGAAACCTTCTGTCTCTTCCACTTGACACAACTCAAAATCTACCCACATTAGCTTCCATGAAATCTGCTACAAGAGCTGCATGGGCACAGATACTCCATCTAGATTTTGAGTCCAACTCAATAGAAAAACGATTAAGATATTATGAATCACTAATTAGCACTACTCTGGTCATTGATTCGTAGCTGACTTACGCTGCAGTGCACAATTCTGCAAAGCACTTCACTTTTCCTGAGGGGTTAGGTGCTTGCTACAGGTTTCAAGAGAATCAGTGACAAGAATCAGGCTTCTCACAATGCTTTTTGTTTCTTCAGGTAATGTACTGTGCATGTTAAATTGGAAAATACATATATTATATAAAGTATTTAAAAGGTATTTTTTGTAGTTCTTTAATAAATAATGCTGATAAACTTTCTTTAAGTGTGTAATAACAAATGACAGTGGAAACAAATGTTTAAGTGAGACACAACTATGTTAGGATATATAAGATAAGATAGGTTAATTTAGGTTAGGCTAGGTTAGATTAGGTAATGCTAAATTAAATCAGGTTAGATTAGGCTAGGCTAGGCTAGGTTATCTTAGGTAATGCTAAATTAAATCAGGTTAGATTAGCCTAGGCTAGGCTAGGTTAGCTTAGGTAATGCTAAATTAAGTCAGGTTAGATTAGGCTAGGCTAGGTTAGTTTAGGTAATGCTAAATTAAGTCAGGTTAGATTAGGCTAGGCTAGGTTATCTTAGGTAATGCTAAATTAAGTCAGGTTATGTTAGGCTAAGTGCAAAGTGAAAAGGCTGAAGTAATGATGTTTCTGTTGACCTGCACAGTTTAACTATGAAACAGTAGGTTTGAGATTGCCATGACTTTTCTTTTTTGTTTTCAGGTGAGAAACAATAAAAATAAATGGAGATGATCAAATGCGAGTGTAGTAGCAGATGGGACAATTCAGTGTAAACCTAAATAATAATAAAAAAAATTACTATAATATAATGCTAATTAATATAATTAGGATAATACATACGCTGAAATAACCAACTTTCTCTCTCTCTCTCTCTCTCTCTCTCTCTCTCTCTCTCACAAGTCCAGGTGATATATTAACCGTCTTCAGACAGACAGTTTAATGCAATTTATGTATGGTGCACAGACTGCCTGGGGCTTTTAGCAGGATGATGTGTGATTCTGAGTGTAGATGAGGGAGTAAAGATCCAGGTTAAAGCCTGCCATTGTCACTGTCAATAACTCAAGAAGGCAGTATAGACCCACCTATCTGTCTTTTTGTCTTTTACCCTCACATACACACAGTGCTGGTCAGTGCTGTATTTTTTCTCTTAAACACCTGAGGCATCTTAATGATCAAGGTTAATGACATAGGTTAAAAGGTTATGGTTGAGCTTTGATTGGTGTTCAGCATGTAATGCATAGAGATAAAGTATATGTATATGTATATCTATCTATCTATCTATCTATCTATCTATCTGTCTGTCTGTCTGTCTGTCTGTCTGTCTGTCTGTCTGTCTGTCTGTTTGCCTCTTGTAAAACTTCTTTTAGAGGCAAAAATGTCACTAACCCTAACCCTAACCCAATACTTGCATGTTTTTTTTTATCATTTAAACAAAATGAATGTGTCTCAAAAACTATGGAAACTTTTTGACAGACTTTGTACATACAGACTAATATGCATACACTTAACCTTAATTATAAAGCTGAGTGTAAATAGGGCATTTATGGTCTCTATTTAGTTCAGAAAAGCATTTATGTCCTGAGATTGAGTAGATTCATGTATACGTAGACTCACTAATGGAATCAAATTGTTAAATCAGTGATTTATTCATTTGTATGTTTAGCAAATAGACTATTTACAGTATTTGAAATTACTCATTTTCAATTATCTGCATGAATATAATGAAAATACAATTCCAAATATGAATTTTATATGAATGACTTGAAGAAAGCAATCCAAAATAAATAAAAAAAGGTTCATCTAGTGTTAGTGTGTGTATATAGTAGCTGACTAACTGCTGTGGCTGAGCTGCATTACTGGAAGATTTAGCACATGAATTTGATATTTTATTCATCATTTTAAAATTGTTTAGCTTTTCTTATCTTTTGGACGTTCTGTGGTTGTGGATTTATGTAAATCAATTGTGCAGCGAACATTTGTAATACTATAGTTGATTAGTAATAATACATTGTTTATATTTGCACAAGCATAAAAAAAATTGTTTTTCTAAATTTGGTTGGCGTTTTAGTTAGTTTTAGTTTTAGTTAGTTAGCCCAAAAAAAAAAAACATTTATACACTGTATTTATACTTTATACTTGGCTAAAGGTGTAAAAAATAAGGCTCTTTTATTGTTAATGTAAACAGAGAGAGACAAGAGATTAAGCTCACATTTGTAATTTGCAAATCTCCCTTAGTTATTGTAGTTTTGGTCACCTTAAAAAGCAGTGAGGCAGAAACTGGCACCAAGTTAGATGCCCCTTTACCTCCCTGACATTACCAAAAACACACAGAGACACATGTCCAGCCACCTTTCTAGCAAAGGTTAAGATAGCCAGTAAATGTTAGACCTCACAAGGGTCACAGACAATGGCTCTTCCTCCAGCGAGTGTCTGACGAAAACTTCCTCCGACAGGCGCATCAATAATCCAAAGCCGCGACGCCCTTGCCTTCATTCCAGATCTGCTCAAATGGGACTCCTGCACCAGGCTGGTGAAGAAGAGGGGATGAAAAGAAGGAAAGCAAGAGAGAAGAGGCCATTACAAAAAAATAAATAAAACACAAATCCCAAAGGGCAGCCTGCAATAAATGTCACTCCTCATCAGGGGAAGTGGGTTCATGGAGCGAACACTGGCACCAGAGCACAGGGAGGGCAAAACAAGGATGGCGCAATCTCCTCCTAGTCTCTGTCGGACCATCTTTAGGGAGGACAGGATGGAGGTAGAAGGGACAAATTCCTAATCAGAATACCCTCATCGAAATTATAAACTCTACTATATCAGTGACCCTGATAAAACAGTTCCCTGCTTCGAATACTGTGTAAATGGGAATGAGGATCTGATAACTAGTCGACCAGGATAAATAAATCAGCAATGAATACAGATTGCTGTTAGGAGCCAATGTCCTATAAACATGACTGAAATTGGTTGACAGCAGATGACCCAAATTGAAACCATATCCCTTCTGCCTTATGGTATTGATCAATATCTGTCACGGCAGACTGTTTTCCTCTGGGAGACGTTTTAATTATTCTGACGCAGGCTCAATTTTCATGGCATTACAGCAGCCAAGCAATATGCAAAATCAGGTGTGAAGAGATAGACTGGTAGGAAAAAGAAAAAGAGAGAGAGAGATAGAGCGATGGAAATAGTCTGAGTATTCTGACAGAGAGATAGATGAGCAGGCCTGGGCTCTATATTGTGCAGAATGATGTCTTGTTGTCATGGCAGCAGCATCTTGCTCGTTTCTGTGGGAACAGCGATTCAAATCCTCCCCGACTGAATCCTGTTGCAGCTTGACTTAGCCCCCTTGGGATGAGAGAAAAGAGGAGGAAGAAAGGGATACAGAGTAAAAAAGAAAAAAGAAAAGAAGCAGCACTGTAAGTGGTCTGGGGTATGTTTAAACCATACACACATCATTGATCAGTTTGCGAAGTGAACATTTCACGTCGGCTCAAAGAACCAGGCATTGATAATTAAGCTTCAGCTGCAGCACTCGACACAAGCATTCCACTCAGTGCACATCTTATCTCATATCTGTATTCATATTCACCTGAGACCCCTCTAAGCCAGCCCAGTCGCAGACATTTTGGTCCATGAGGCATTATTTAATCAGGTTTGCATTCTACTTAATTCAAAAATGAGCACTACTTTAGCGTATTTATCAGCCATGGCTTCCAATAATCTGATTAGTACGGAGTCAAAAGACGATGCTTGGTACATGGCCACTGCTCTGCAGAACAGGGAATTGGTGACGAAGGAATGAAACAGGCTGCTAATTAATTAGGCAGGTAATTTCGTTTCGCTCTGATTAAGGAGCTATAAGAAAGGTCGTTTATCTAAAATCAATCAATTCTAGTTATCTGACTTTTAACTAGAATGCGATTCACGCTGTAGCACATTTGCTGTGCCATTTGATGAAATGTAAGGAGAACTAAAACCAATCAATATTAGCATCAATAAAAAGCATAAATTAGAAACGACTTGGCTGCAGAATATCAGTAGGTTTAAGGGAGTCTGATTTATGACCACCATTCTGTGCATACAGACTTTATGTAAGGAGGAAGGAGAACATGGGAATATCTTTGGTTTTTGGGGGAAATTTAAGCAGCCAAGGAAGATCCCATATCTCTTCCTCCTTCCATTCATTATCCATTTTGAAGCCCTGTATGCCAGGCCATTTCTATGTCCTTACAAATTACAATGACTGACTCTTTTTAGTGTCTTTTCCAGGTCCACCCACTGTTCCACGATCCCACTTTCCCCTGCCCATACTGTAACTCCTATATCTGCTTCATCTCTTTTGCTTCAATCACATGTTGTGCTCCAATATTTAGTCATCATAACTATCGATCTAAAAGAAAGATCTTGTCCAGTCCCCTTTCCTGTACAGTTCACACCCCCTTACATTTAATTATATTTTCCCTACAAGTGCCAAGCCCTGTCCCTGCTTTTAACACTGGTTTCCTTTTTCTTTTTCAGCACTGATGTAACCTGTTCGATTTCTAAGCCCCTTTCCCATATCTACAACCCCTGTTCATGCTTGATTCTTTGTTTTATTTGTTCTATTCATTTGTCCTCTTGGTTCTGCCCCATTTACATTTTTTTTCTCTTATACCAATTATGCAGGCTTTTAAATCTAGTCACTGGGGGTTTCATACAGATGGGCTATGGGCAAAAGTCAACAGCAAACAAGAGCATATAAATACACTCTTTCTCTCTCTCTCTCTCTCTCTCTCTCTCTCTCTCTCTCTCTCTCTCTCTTTCTCTTTCTATCTCTTTATATATATATATATATATATATATATATATATATATATATATATATATATATATATATATATGCATGCATGCATTTTTTTCAGTTTATATGTGCAGATCTGTATTAGAAACTTTATCAAAGATAGATAGATAGATAGATAGATAGATAGATAGATAGATAGATAGATAGATAGATAGATAGATAGATAGATAGATAGATAGATAGATAATGATTGGATTGGGGAACTAGTAAAGGCAAAGAAAATCTGAAAGGAGAATTTTTTTCACACTTCCCGGGGAGAAAAGGAAAGGTGCCAGACTTTTTACTAGAAGCTTGTTGCCACCCTCTTTCCCTCTGGTGTGTGTGTGTGTGTGTGTGTGTGTGTGTGTGTGTGTGTGTGTGTGTGTGTGTGTGTGTGTGTGTGTGTGTGTGTTTAACCAGGCATCATGTGGTCTGTGGACTGGCTAGTTGTTTTGCAGTATGACAGACAGAAAGGTCCTTTGAGCCCGAGGCAGGCTGGGTGAGATGGCATTTGTAAGAGACAGCACTGTTATCGTATCCTCTCGGCATGTTATTGCTTTCTCTATGTTCCTGTCTCTCACTCTGTTTCCTCCTCATCATTTTCTCTCTTTTTCTCTCTCTTTTTTTCTAGTTTCTTCTCCCTGTTTCATACAAAGTTTGCCACTGTATTGGTCATACATTTATTGTGTTTTTGTGTATTCATATTTATGTGCAGTGTGTACTTTTCTATCTATCTATCTATCTATCTATCTATCTATCTATCTATCTATCTATCTATCTATCTATCTATCTATCTATCTATCTAGAGAGAGAGAGAGAGAGAGAGAGAGAGAGAGAGAGACTCCAAAATATCAATCAAATATGCCAAATTCTGATCATTTTAAAGGACAATTATAACAATGCCTAGACTATTATATGCCAAATGCATAAGTGCAAGCAACCACATTTTAAATGATTTACAAGCCTTTGGATTCAGAGCCAAAACAAAATGTCTCAAAAGCATTCATGGCATGTGTGGCATTTCAGTTGTAACCGAAAAAAGTGACTGTAATCACAGCTCTAACCCATGAGTTGAGGTTGAAGTGGTTAAGTCTGGCAGTCAGATTCAGATGTGTTTAATGGCATCTTTCCACTGTGGTATATGGGCAAGACGAAGTGATGAGTGTGGACCATCGCTGGTTTTCTCATTTCATATCAGAATAACATTAGAGTAACAGTTCATAATGGCCCTGAAACTGAAGCAGATTGCCAGTGCAGCAACATTGTCACTAGCTGGAACTAGTCAGTGCCAAATGAGCATGCTGAACTGGTGTCAGAGCGACCGAGAGGGTCCTTTGACTGACTGCCCTTTGATTAGCTTAACAAAGCGGTGCAGAAGCAAAGGAATGCCAGTAAGCAAAACAAGTATACAGCAAATTTTTTAACTTCTGCTTTATTATTTTCAACTTCTTCTTCTTCTTCTTCTTCTTCTCCTTCGGTTCATCTGCCCAATCTGCTCTGTCTAGTTACCTTTCTGTTCCCCAATTGTTCCTAAAACCATAAACTGCAGGACCCTTTACAAATTTACAGTGGCATTAAATTAATATTTGGCTAGGATCTACACTAAATACTACCAGTAGCATGTCAAAATTCTATGCCGCTTTAGTAATACTACAAGGAGGTATGAAAATAGTTTCAAGACTAATGGTGCTAACTGGTGCTATTCTGAGCACGTGCATTATCGCATCTGTGATTTCATGATGAACAGCAAGTTAGAACAAACAGCAAACGAGAAATTCTGCATTAAACTGGGCAAATATGCCACAGGGACATTTGACGTGGCGTACGTTTGACAAACGACGACGCTGCAACGAGTCGTTCGAGGTGTTTTGAGTGGCACGTGCGCTTCAAGAGTGAAAGAACATCGCCGGAAGATGACGAGAGATCAGAAGATCTTTAACAAGTCTTAAAACCATTCATCAACTTGTGCATGATGATCATCGATCCACATGATCTCACTTCTGCACCCACCCTGTTTACCAGATTTGTCTTCTGCGGTATTTGATCTCTTCCCGTAGATGAAGATCCAGCTCAATGGTCAGGGTTTTGACACTTTTGCAGAGATCCAGCACGAATTGCATAAGCTGCTTGACACGCTTCGAAAATAAGACACCCAGGACACATTCCAGAAGTGGCAGGAATGCTGAGGGCACTGTATTGCAGTGCAAGGGGACTATTTTGAAGGTGATAGTGTGTAAACCTAGACAAATAAAGTGCTTTCTTGTAAACAGAGTCTCGAAACTTTTTTTATGCCACCTCGTATTTATTCTAGTTGTATCTCTACACTATTTATTCTGTTTATTCCAGTTACATTTCTATTTTATTGGAACTGTACTCCCATATGTAGTGTAATAAACACACCATAAGTATTAGTATGCAGACTATTCAGCGATACTGGCTTTTCTTTTTTTTTAAATAAACAATACAAATTATTATAACCTCCACCACCCCAAATTGCCAACATATTTATTTGTCAATCATGTGTGGAAAGTATATGTGTGTAACTGAAGTTTTTGCAGCAAGTTCCAGTAAAGCTTTTTTTAACACATGTCATGATGCAAGAGCAGAAAATCCTTGGAGAAAGTCAACCCCTGTTGGCACTAGTTTTTCCCCCATTGGCTTGATGTGTCATAAAAGGCCTGTTCCCCAGCTGCTTCCATGATTTGTGCTGTACTAGCTGGCTTTTCGATGTCTCCTCAGCAATTCTGGCCTCTAGCTTCCTGCCTCATTTGGCATTTTGACTCTGTGATTTCCAGAAACTCTTGCTAAATAAGTGGTACTGAATGTAAAAAGGAAACTATAAATAGGGGAAATAGGAATAGATCAAGAACTTATGAAACTTAAGTATCAGGGTTTGTTTTCCAGGCACTTATTTTTAATTACAATTTCTTGCTCAGCCTTGGGGGTAAAACTGCATACGCAGCACTTTAGCTATCATCATCTTTGAGCTAAGATGGAGTAATGATCTCAGGTCTGTGCTCTGTTCCCAGAAGTCAATGGCTGAAATTCAATGTAGTGTAGGACTGACAGTGGAGAAGTAAAAAGGACCTGACCAGCTCTGGGAACACACACACAGCCATCTGCAGCAGGGAGATAAGAGCTTGTCAATCAATGGCTGTCTTTTCTTCTTTTGCTGCACAAGACAGAAAGGAAAAAGACACTGACCTACATCTAATCTGCTATTTCCAACCAGATACAGTATACAGTATACATTATCCTTTCATGTCCAAATCTTAATGTTTATTATTTATGCAGCATAGGTTTCTGGGTATTCAAGGATACTTCTTTTACAGTAGCTTTTATGCCAAAAGGAATCACAGTTTATTACATAGTGAAAACTCAGTCTGTTTTTTTTTTTTTATATATATATGGTTCTGAGCTATACATGTTTATTGATGCTTACCACTCAACAGTATCACCTATCACAGACGCTAAATAATGTTCGCAGCTAAATAGAACTACAGATGTTAAGCAAATGCACAAGTTCATAAATCAAATGCCCCCCATGCTTAAGTTTACAGACTAGTGGAGTTTCCGAACTTGCGACTCTACCGCTGTTGTGGTAGTGTATGCAGCATGTTCCAACACAGATTTTTTTACACACTCCATGACACAAGAGGAGAAAATCCTTCGAGAAAGCCAACCATGGTCGGCACTAGTTTTTAAACATTGATTCGAAGTGTCAAGCCGTTTCATGAAAGGCCTGTTCTCCAACTTAAGTCCATTCCATGTTGAGTTATACTGTACTAGTTAGCATTTCAGTGTCTCCTCAGCAATTGGGCCACTAGATTCCTGCCTTACTTTGACATTTGTGACATCCGCGTGACAAGCTGTGACTTCCATATCTCAAACGGCCTTTTAAGTTTACAGACTACTTCATTTTTCTGAACTTGTGACTCTTCTGGTGTTGTAGATGTTCTTACATGGATACTCTATAGATAATATTGTGAAAATTAAAACATTTTACACCTGAGTATCCTCTTTGTTTCAGTGGGGGGAAAAATATGTAAAAATGTGCGTTTTTAAACCCACTGTCTAGAATTACCGTGATGAATAAGGGTTTCTCAAGGGTTTTGAGCCTGGTTCCTCTCAAGTGTTCTTCCTCTTGTTGTTTCAATGGAAGTTTCTTTGCTACTGTTACCTCTTACTTACTCATTCTTTAGCTTAATCCATATTCAGATTTCTTTAAAAAGGGCTAGACAAATAAAATTGAACTGAACGTTTGTGTTATGTACTCCATAGTAGCTGTAACATTAACAAAACTTCTCATTAACTCATTAACTCACAACTCACTTATTCAAAGTGCATAGTGTGGGAGAGAAGAAAAGAAACTACAAAAAAAAACAATGTGCTTTGTGTGTCAACTGCCTATGTGGTTTATCTGAGATATATATATATATAATTAACAAATATATATATATTATACATACTATTATAAATTCTCAATCTTGAATTTATTGCTTTCTCTTTATGTCTGATTGCATTTCTGATTAATTAGTGATGATAAAATGCTGTCAGTTTGTGAGTCAGAGTTTTGTTCTATGATTTCTTTACCTTAAACCACCATTGTGAACCAAATTGAAAAGTGGCTGGCTTTAAACATATGGTTTAGGATGGATGTTGCCCCGTCACTCACAAATAAACGTACATTCCAGCAGTGTAACTGGATAAACGTATATCCGGTGTGTAAATTCTCTGTTAGGCATCTATATACTGTATATATACAGCATATACAGTATATATGTGGCTGTGTATCACATGGGTTGCTTGTGAAATTGTATATGTCCTTCTAGGCCATGATTTGTGAGTGTGTCTATGAGTGCATATGACTGTCTTAGATGTTGTTATGTGTGTGACAATACAGGCCTTAGGGGATCTGTGTAAAAGATAAGCACCCTTCCGCTGTTGTGTGTATGTGC
Organism: Silurus meridionalis; assembly: GCF_014805685.1. NCBI lineage: Eukaryota > Metazoa > Chordata > Actinopteri > Siluriformes > Siluridae > Silurus > Silurus meridionalis. The sequence continues at coordinate 7,188,979 of NC_060912.1, read as the reverse complement.
ATTTCATTGTGTAAGCATGTGTGCAAACATGATGAGGAGGGACCGAGCTGTGCATGTCAGGAAGTGTGTGTCAGAAGATCAGTGAAATCAGTGGACTGTGTGTCAGATACACGCATTCCTGTTAGTTTCCTTGCGCTAATGTTTTTTTTTTTTTTTTTTTAAGGCTCTGGCATGTAGGAGTTGGTGTTGGATCTATGATCATCTAAAATGTTCTAAATGTTACTAGTTGCTCAGGAGCTCCTGGTCCCACAAAGTCAACTGACTGTATAGACTGTAGAAAGGACATTACTCATAATCACATACTGCAGTATAATCACACTCTTGATATCACCCAAATTAGGATGGGTTTCCCTTTTGAGTCATTCATTTAGTGAGTTTTTCCTTGCCACAGTCGCTCCAGGCTGCTCATCAGGGATAAATACACATCATTTACTTTAATTCTGTAAATCTGCTTTGAGACAATGTCCATTGTGAAAAGCACTATACAACTAAAATACCTCCTGAAGTACACACACACCATTTTCGGGTTTTATTCTGAGTCATAATTTTAGTCGGAAACCGTGATCACTGACATTATTTTGCTGGTTTTTAGCACTAAACAAATATGATGAACCAGATTGATTGCTTTTAATTGATTTATTGGTTTAAAATCTGATTGTTTTCTACAACAGCACCCTGACATCATATTTTACATTTATATCAATGAGCTCATTTTAATATGTACAATGTCTAACTGACTATTGTAAATGCTAACACATAAATATAAGAAAATCCTGATAACATGGATTAAAAATGTGTTGTTTCTGATATGGTGAAGTTTTCTGTGAGGAAATGTTTAGTTTCGAGTCTCCAGTTCGAGTTTTTTGGTGGTAAAGTCACAAGTACTGTAGTACCTCAATGCTTTCATATACTATACTGTTCAAGAAAAATTGTACACACTACATCACCAGATTGTTGATCATTTTTTTTATAACATCAAGTCACCAAGTGTTTTATTCCTTACATAATGTTCCAGATGCACTGGAATAAACATGTCATGGTCATGTGCTGTCATCAGTAGTTATGATGCATTGCAATGCTGTAAAATGTCATGTAATGATGACTGGTAATAGTCAGGACCTATTTTCTTCTAATTAAATAAATAAATGAATAATTACCAATAATATTATAATGTGATCTGCTCCATAAGATTTTGTAAGAAATGATGTACACTGCCAACCAAATCATTTATCTAATTATCTAATCGGTATTACAGACCAAACCATGACATACAATAGGAATTAAATAAGGAAACCTACATCATTGTTGGGATTTTTACTTGTTCTACTTACATATTATTCATTCATAGAATTCGGGGGTATCCTGTCCCGGGGACAGACGGCAATCCTGCCCAAGCGGCAGAGGATAAAACACTTCCTTACAGTGCTAGTATTAAAAACACATACAGTATATGTGATAGTCCACTAGTAGTCATTCAGGGGAAAATCAAATGTTATGTTTTGACATATGTAACAATATTGAATATAAGTCATGTCTTGACCTACACTATTTAAAAAATATATATATTTGGACACCAATATTGTTTTTTTTCCAGGTATATGTGTTTTTTCTCCATACTGTTACCACAGTGTTGTAGGCACATGATTGTATAGGACATTTTTGGATAAGATAGAATTAAATTTTGGAAACTTTGTTCCAGCATGACAATGCACCTGTGCATAAAGCCAGCTCCATGGACATATGCTTTACATGGGTTGGAATTGGAACACTGACTAAACCCCAGGCCTCCTCACTCTACATCAGTACCTGACTTTTCTATCTTGTTTCTGAATGAGCCCAAATCTCCATAAGCACACTCTTTAATCTAGTGGAACATCTTCCCAGAAGAGTGGAGGTTATTATAACAGAAAATGGGGATTATTCAAAAAAGTATACAAACCATTTTTGATGGTCATGCACCAATAAACTTTTGTCCAAATGCTGCTTGAATGCTGCACAATTGTTTTGGTCTCAATAAATGATATTTGCCATGACATGGTTATGTCAGCCTTATAATGCACGTTCAGCAGTGAAAATTAAGCAGCTCCTAAAAATACTGCTCGTGAGCTAAAACGGGTCCTGGTTCCCCTTGTGTTTCTTAAAAGGTTCCCGCCATGGAAAGATTTTTATTCAACACTATAATTCATTAATGTATCTGTTTTTCTGGTTTATAGAGGTTATGTTTGCCTTGCATTTCATTTCTTCAAATGGGTGCATCAGTGTATCATATTTCAAGGTGCCTTTTTTCCACTGTGCACTCTCTACTTTCTACTCTTTGCACTTGGTGCCACTGACTGCAGACCAAGCTGCTAAATGCCACAGCAGGCAACCGCCTCATGAATTCATCTTGACATAAAGCGCCTCATGGACATGGTGGTCTGCATACAAAAACACCTCAACCATGACAACAGCAATACAGAGTAAAACAAGCAACAAAAAAATGGCCTTTAGAATGGATTTCGGAATGCTTTGCTGCTGCTGGAATACGATCGGACTATATACTTTGTAACCAATGCAACAAATATCCCCTCTAGTCATAACTCCCCCCCTCTGTCTAAATGTGTGCTATGAATAATGAATGGCTGGCTGTCTTTACCAATCCTGATTGCAGAAATGCTAGCACGGCTTAGATTAATGCTGTTGTTTTGAAGCTGGTAAACCGTTTATAGGTAAAGATTTTGGATTAGGTAACAGCACTAGGCTACATTTCTCTGAATTTTGTTTCATATTCTATTCTGGAGTGCAGCAAACACTTCTCAGAGAGTGGCACATGAATTTTTCACCTGGCATCCTGGAGACAAGCTGGTTATGAATCTGACACCTCAGAGGTGTCTTATATCTGGCAGTTTGTAGACATGGACTCTAGTTTAGGAAGTTTTGTATTTCTCGATGTGTGTTTTTTTTAAAACTTGAGTCGGTGATTTGTTTCATTTGAGTCGGTTTTGATGATCAAAATTTATTCATCAGTAAATCTTAGTTTTCACTAAAATAGCTTATACCCTAATACATGGAAGCCATTTTGACAAACAAAAAAAAAGTATATTATTAATTATTATTTACTGTAAGGGGAAAAGGTCAGGTTCAGTATACATGTAGGTACAGTCAAATACACCATACATTGATTTAGAATTCCACAGTTGATTGCTGATGACCTATGAGGTTTACTGATATGCACCATTAAGGAATATTTAATATTTAAGTTCTTTCAGTCACACACTCGCCAGCCACCCCTTTTTCTTGGCTGACATGACAGAAAATGTTCAGAAATTGTGGCTTCTATGGATAAATTTTAAGTTTGTGGTATGTTCTGAGATGCTTTTCAAGTGTAAAGAGTGATTCTTAGACATACTGTAACCTTCTTCTAAACAGAAACATCCCTGGCCACTCTGTTTGTCAACAGAAAAGCTTACAAGATATCTGGAATTATTGTTCATTACTTTAGAAAAATCTTTAAAAACGTAAGGAATCTACCGTACAAACACACTGTAAATGGACACAGGATATTCGTTAACCAACCATCCTGTTTCTCCTTTCCACCTTGCATACAAATATCAAAGAGCTTTTTGTCTACGTCAGAGAGCTTGAGACATTCCATCTCTCCTTCATCTCCTGAATGTCTCGTCCTCATGAACCTCTTGCATGCATAAACAGCAGTAATGGCCTTTAAATAATGGCAGCAAAAATCATCTTGGATGATTGATAGGATTCGGTTCAAGGTTCATAGAAGGCTATTTGTAGTCCTCGGTGTTGGGTTCTTAGCTATTCTCGGGTGGTTTAAACTGTTTTATCTTGTTGGAGAACCCATGAGCTGCCACTGAGATGAAGAATCCTGACACTGGTCAGTTATTAATTAAAAAATCTTGTGATTCATGTACTTATTAAAGCAGCTACACAACATAATCAAGCCTCTCTCTTCTTTCTCACATTCTGTTTTGTTTCCCATTCTCCCCGAAACATTGTGGGTTGCCAATTTGTATTTTAGTAGAATGGCAGTTATAATAACCTCCACTGTTCTGGAAAGATGTTCCACTGGATTTTGGAGTGTAGCTGTATTTTAGTAAAATCAGGTTAAAAAAATAAATGAAAATTATATATATATATATATATATATATATATATATATATATATATATATATATATATATATATATATATATATATATATATATATATATATATATATATATATATATATATATATATATATATATAAAATGTGTGTGTGTGTGTGTGTGTGTGTGTGTGTGTGTGTGTGTGTGTGTGTGTGTGTGTGTTTCTTTTATTTTTGTAGTTACTATCTAGCATTTAGCCCCAAAAAACCCTTTTAGATCCAGATTCAGTCACACGTCATGGGTTTAAACTAATAATCGCTGGCTTATGAATAAACAGCCCACTTATCTCTCTCTGTATGTCATCTGTCGCAGTACGCCATTACCAGACCAAAGGCTTCCAGCCGAACTGGCTTTGTGACGTTATATGCTCGCATTTCAATTCAAAACTGAAGGGGGCTCGGATTCTGTACACCATCCTTTTATTCAAACATCCTGATAGTCATCTTCAATTCGAGAAAAAGGAGACGACACTGTCACATAAGTAGGCCTACTCACGTAGCATACTGTTCTGACAGCTTTTGAAAAGAGAATAAAAAAGCAGCTATTTTCGGCGTGGAAGTAAACGTCTTGCGGTATAATTTAAGCACAGAAACCAGAAACACACCCTCTCACATCTTAGGCTGTACAGACACATATCTTATCCTCAAGCACGCACAAAACACACTGTGAATGGACACAGGATGTTCGTTAACCCTCTCATCCTGTTTCTCCTTTCCACCTTGCATCCATCTCTCCTGGTGTTTTTTTTTTACCTCACTGCTTATCAGAGAGCTTCATGTCTACGTCAGAGGGAAAGAAATTCCAATCTCTCATCCATCTTCTGAATGTCTCGCCCTCTTCCTGTATGACCTTTTTCCCTTTTCATTTCCTTTGCTTATTTGGAGCGGAAGCTCTAAAATGACGTACACTATGGGTATCGAAACACAATAATCGTATCCAAATGTGCATATAATTAATAAGAAACGTATCTTTTGTAATAATGTGATGTTGCCTTATACAGTTGCACAGTTACTTTGCGCAGAATAAACCTGATTTTTTTTCAAAACCACAATTTTTTCTTATTTATTAATAAACTGCACATTATATTTTGTAACTATTTGTGTCAAGGCCATTTCTATCATTTCTTGCACCCCGGGCAAGATTCATATTGTCACTCCCCATGGCTCTGCCCTCCAACCACAAGTTAGAAGCATGCACTGAATATTAATCTTCAGCAGAAATACAGGTAAATAATTAAAATAGGCAAAGGTGAGGGCGGTGGTGGGACAAGCCCCCCCAGCTTGCTGCGACTTAGGCGGCCGCCTAGTTTGCCTATGACTAGAAACATTGTGTGAGTGTGTGTGTGTGTGGTGGTGTGTGGGGGGGAACCCCAGATCATTAAAATACCTCTTTATTAAACATATTTGTATGGTGGAAAAAGTGAGTTTCAATGTGTGTGTGTGTGTGTGTGTGTGTGTGTGTGTGTGTGTGTGTGTGTGTGTGTGTGTGTGTGTGTGTGTGAGTGTGTATGTAGATACTGGAATTAGGACTCAATCAGATCAGATTCTACTCTATATATGCTGTTCTCTTGCCTGCCTACTATTGATCTGAATAAAACTGTGCATTGGCCATGTGTGTGTGTGTGTGTGTGTGTGTGTGTGTGTGTGTGTGTGTGTGAGTGTTTCTAAAGTTGTGGTAGGAGGTTAGTTGGAGTGTTTTGCCCTGCCTGTCCCCTGAGGGCTGTGTGACATAGATGGAGAGTAGAGATCACACATGGGCAGCTGGCCTCTAGAATTTGGAGATAAATGCATGATCGAGTGTTGCACTGAAAGCCTGATATTTCAGCATGATCTCAAACAGCATGCTATATAAAAATATATATAGATGCAGCTTTTTTATGGCAATAGTAATTGGTGCAATGTCAAACAACAAATCAGACAGGATCCATTACTAAATGAACATAAAATTATATATCATAAGCCATAACAAACTCACTAACCTAATCATTGAATAAAATACAATAAATATCTAGAAAGTTGCCAGGATCATGCTTTTTACACCAATTAAAAAAAGGATAGTTTTTAGGTCAAGGATGTGGATTAAAACAAGCCATTGCATGGCTTTCTATTAGGGTAATTTAGAATATTTTACAGCTGTAAAGACCTTTCAGATCCAAACACTTTATCATACACAAGCTATTGCAAAGAAAGGGGATGATATATTGTATACGTTGTATAATATTGGTTATAAGATTCTAATCCAAAATATATATTTACATAATGTTGCTTTATGACAATGCCTATTGTTTAGTGTGCTATACTAATGCATTTCAATAGAAGTGATAAGAGCTTACTGCTGAAATAATGAAATATTGAATAAATAGCGAATGAACTACCAAATGTGAACTAGGACAGGGACAATTCTCGAAGATTTGGCAACCCTTAAACTTATCAGACTCAAAAAAGACTAAATTCCCTAACACTTTGTGTTCAATTTCATTTGTACAGAGTGTATGAATGCTTTTCTGAAGTGGAAGATCTTGAATGGCCTGCTACAGAGCTCTGACCTCAACCCTATTAAAACTTTGGGATGAATTGGAACGCTGACTGAACCCCAGGCCTCCTCACCCTACGTCAGTACCTGACTTTACTCACTCTCTTGTGGCTGAATGAGCACAAATCTTCACAAGCACACTTCCCAGAAGAGTGGAGCTTATTATAATAACAAATTGGGACTAAATGTGGAATAGGAAGTTTAAAAATCACATACAAATCTCATGGTCACATGTACAAAAACATCTGTCCATATAGTGTTGATAAAAGCAACAACAAAAAAAAAAAAGCCTTACATAAACAAACATTAAAGTACATTCATTTATTGGTCCATTTTTGGCCTTCTTTTGTATGTTTTCCTGAATTCAGCCACAGTAACAGCTTAATAGTTTTTCCAGGCTGTCAGACAAATATAGAACAGCTTATAATGTGCCTTATATATGTAAATTTTATTCACACAGCTGGACGTTTCTTTTTCTACCAATTACTGCTTCTCTGCTCTAAGAAAGTGTAAGGAAGTATGTAAGGAAACGGAAAAGTAATGATGAAAACCAGAGGACTGCTTGTAAGTCATTTGAGCAGATTGACCTATTTTAAAACTGATGTATTCAGCATATAAAAAAATCTGTTAAAAATCTGAACGCATTAACTCTATTCACATTATTATAATGCACGCTGTGAAAGAAGAATGTCTGCTGCAGGAGCTGCTGGAGATGAGTCAGAGGTGAAGCAGTTCTTTCAAGTTTTCAGACACAGGACAGATGGGTTTCTGCTTTTTTTTTTGGTTTCTTAATAACAAGACAATCTGAATTTGTATTTTTTTTAGAGAGACTCGCAGGGAAACTCTTTTATGGGTGTTAAAAATGTATGAGGCAATAGTTTTCTAGATATTACACAACAATAAACGTAAGACAAATAGCATACACTAATATAGTGGCAAATTGCTATGTTATAATCCAAATTAAACACTTTGGATCATGCTCGTAGTACATAGCAAAATAATCAGTCATCCCAAGCTGCACATTACATTCAAGCTCACCAATCTTCTAATCACACACTAGTGGTGTAAAGTATGTAAGTAAATATACAGTATGTTACTGTACTTAGTTTTACTGCATAGTAAAATATAAGCAAATTTCACTTTCTACTCAATTACATTTATGATTGAATAGATCTACTTTTGAAGTTGAATAAAAATATTATCCCTTTCTGAGTCTGAGAGGTGCATCAAATCACAGTCAGCTTTAAATATTAGCTTTTATTTTATGTGAAATTATTTACTTTAATTTGATTTGTCCATTGAATACTAAAGGTTCTTCTACATTGTGACATACTGTAATATGAATTGTTTATTCAAGTCAAGTCAAGTTTATTTCCACAGCGCTTTTCACAACAGACATTGTCTCAAAGCAGCTTTACAGAAATCAACAGTTAAGGTGAACGATGTGAATTTGTCCCTGATGAGCAGCCGTGGTGACTGTGGCAAGGAAAAACTCTCTTAGATGTAATGAGGAAGAAACCTTGAGGAACCAGACTCAAAAGGGGAACCCATCCTCATTTGTGTGACATCAAGAGTTTGATCATAAATTTTCAACAATACAGAACACTGGAGAGTGAGAACTTACATGAGCACTGGAGTATAAGATTATAAGTAATGTTCTTTCGACAGTCTTATACAGTCTTTATGGTTATAACATAACGTTAATTGTAGATAACTTTTTGAAAGCTTGCATTATTACTTTTCACTGATTTGTTTAATCTTTGTTTTATTCAGGTATGTTGAAGAGGATGTTGTGTTGATGGTTAATGCAGTGTTAAGGTGTGCAATTTGATTTGTATTTTCGGAAATAAAACCTCACAAATCATCTGTTTTTGGCTTTTCACTAACATGTGCCCTGGTGTTGAGGACTAGTGCGTCTTTAATCCTTTGTACATCATGAGTCAACTGCAAGTAATGTTCCAATTAGATACTCTAAATCTTTTACACAAGTCTTTTGCTGACTTTGCATTTGTATTAGAGTAAGTTTCGCGGTAAGGTATCTTATTTAGGTACTATTTACACACATATCTAAACTCAATCACACAAACTGATTATATTATATAATGTGATGTGTCACTAGTCATGCCTTTGTCTGGCAGGACCTACTCCTCATTGTGATATAATAAATGATAATAAGATATTAAGAATGAATATTTGGTATTACCCAGATGATGAGTTCCCTTTTGAGTCTGGTTCATTTAGAAGTTTTTTAATACTGTCTCATGTTTGTTTTTGTTTTGTTTTTCCTTGGTACTATTGCTCCACCTCCATAAATATGATTTAAATTGGTTGAGAGGAAAAATCTTCACTGGCCTGCTATTGAGCTTTAACCTCAACCCTACTGAGCACCTTTGCGATGAGTTGGAACACTGAGGGCACATAATGCACACTCACTCACACTCATTGAGAAAAACTTATAGGGACTAATTTATGAATTTATATTCCTAATCTATTTATTCCTGTAAAACCACCTGGGGTAGTGTTTCTTAGTTTACACTGAGTTAAGGCACAAGATTAGACAGTGTTTAATACTCTCAAAGAGGTAGATGTAAAGGACAGGGGGGTATGGAGACGGACGATCCACTGTGGCGACCCCTAATGGGAGGAGAAGAAGATGAAGAAGAAGAAGAAGATCCTCTGGGCCAGTCATCATCATGAGGACAAAAGTTTGAATTCTCTCTGAGCATTACATGCATGAGCATTACATGTCATATTATCCGAATATACATTACAAAAACACACCTGGGACTACTAATAGATACCATCTAACATCAGTTTAACACATACCGATACACTGAGAATAATCTTGAAGCCTCTATTAGGTTTTTCATAACTGGTATTAATTTAGTGAGTGTTTCATGTCGTGCGTCCAAGATCTTATTACCGTGCTGCATATTTATAACAATGACTCGTGAATTGGGACTCACTGATGGATTTTTGAGGCAGCACTGTGTAAGACGCAACAGATTTCAACAATTGGGTTGCCAAGGACTTGATTCCTGTCATGTATGTTATATAACCACTGAAAGAAAAGGGAGGGTGACATGGCTCAAAATGGTCATCATGCTCTTCTGCTCTTCCTTCATGGATGCTACTCATGTTTCTGGAAATAAAAAAGACTCAATTAACGCATGCTAGAAATATTCTAACTAACACCATGCAGAATAGCATAAGAACCCATTCTGCCGCTATAGAAAGATGAACAGACTGTCAAGATGATAAATGAGCTTTGAATATTAAATTACCATGCAGCGTGATTGGCATTAGGCAATGAGATAATCACAATAATTTAGGTAGGACTACAGATGGATGCATGGTGAGTTAGGAACTTCCAGATACAAACGCACGTGCTTTGCAACAGTTTGAAGATGAGCAAGATACCAAACAATGGGTGTAGTGTAAAATATTTTTTATCTCATCACTGTAAGTGTGAGAGAACGAATGTGTTGGCTGCATTCTGTGTTAAGACATCAGGGAATATTGGAACTGTGTTCTGGAGGACTGAAATGTAGAATGAAGTGTTTCATAAAAGACGATTATATTTTAAAGACAGTCTGGCTCTCTTCTGGCTTTGCACTGTTTGGTGTTAATTACATGGAATCATTGTATTTTATGTTTGAAAAGAAGAAATTTTTCTTTGTATGTGAAGGCTGAAAAAGAAGATTGTGTAAGAATGCAAGTGTAGAAATCATTACTCTACTACAGAACATCATAACTGTAATACCAATAGTGAATACCTCATACTTTCTGGTATAGAACTTCTACAAAAGGACTACTTAAAAATAGATAGTGAATTATACATTATTAATGTGAGATAATAAAATGCTAGTGCTAATGCTAATAAAAACATTAAAAAAATGCTAATGCATACCATGCATACCCTGTATCTTAAGCATACCTGTGTCATAAGCATACCCTGTATTTACAATTCTCCTATTTTTCCTTTATATATATCTTTATCTTTATTTTATATTTTACATAGTTTATTGGTTTTATTTATCTGTCTTATATACAATTCTCCTATTTTATTTTGGCTTACATGGATTGGAGTGGAACATCTTGAGTGGCCTGCTGATACTCTTATATACTGTATATACTGAAGACTATTCAGATGCCCTCATATATAGAGAAAATATTCTGCACTTAATATCTCTTACACTCTACATACTCATAAACATTATGTACCTCATTGTACATTATAATTATACCTTTGACTATACATACATCTACTACAGGCCTTAAATACTCAAAAATAAACATATTTATTACCCTAATATCAGACCTCTAATATATGCCAAATATTGATACTGCATAATAAATACTCGAAATACTCAAATTCTGTACTTTAGTCATTTTCTTATAATATTTAACTGCTACTATAATTTACTCTATAACTCAGATAATCTACTGCAGAATCCAAATAACATTGCACTCATTTGCATTTACGGCATTTGGCAGACGCTCTTATCCAGAGCGACATTTATCTCATTCATAAAACTGGGGTTATGGGCCTTTCTCAGGTGGCCCAGGAGTGTCAGCTTGGTGTGGCTGGAATTTAAACTCATGACCTTCAGATTTAATGCCTTAACCACTAAGCAACCACCTCCCACTCAACATTTAGAACGGGAGCTTTGAGGATGGATTTGGACTGTAGTTCATGTCAACAGACTGCTACATTGACTCAGGATTACATTTAGCTTCTGATCACAATCTCTGTACCACGCAACATCGTATATCTGCGATAAATGGACATTTGGTGCAACCCAGATAAGGGTTCCCTCTTGAGTCTGGTTTCTCTCAAGGTTTCTTCCTTATGCCATCTCAGGGAGTTTTTCCTTGCCACAGTCACCACCGGCTCGCTCATCAGGGACAAACTTACTTATAAAGAACATTGAACACTGAATTTTACGAAGATTTTTATTTTGGACATAAATAAGCCGCACCTGTCTATAAGCCGCAGTCTTATATATGTCTACCCTGAAACTAATGAACTTTACACAGGCTTTAATGAAAGACAGTGTCTGTTACACGGCTTGTATCTAAACAGTAGCCTACCAAGAAAGTCATTGTTCACTGTCTTCCTCCTTCCTTTCACAACTATTTCTCTCGGGAGTTTATCTTTTGGCATCATCGTGCGTTTAAAAATCACCATCGGTAAAGCTTTTCTCCCGATGCCGTGCAGCTCAGAACACAGGTGAAGTGTTTTTTCATGCCCGGTTGTTTTCAGCGTGATGAATGATTCGCATTTCCTGTAGACAGTCCGAGTGAGCGGCAGGTCAAACGTCAGAGGAACCTCATCCATATTTATAATGTGGTGCGGCCCGATTCAGTGGGAGCGCATCTGATTTAATATAAAGAGTTTCATTGGTTCACCTTAAACACGTTCAGCAATTTCATTGGTCTAATGTTATGGTGCTCAGTTTTTTGGCTTGAAGTTTGTGAAACCGGGAAAAACCCAGGAAAAATCCATAAATTAGCATTCATTGTTTAAGCAGCGAGGTTCAAAGCGTGGGAAAAAAGTAACGGCTTATAGTCCGGAAAATACGGTACTCACTTTTAATCACCACATTATCTGTGTAAAGCTGCTTTGAAAGAATGTTCATTGTTAAAAGCGCTATACAAATAAAAATGAATTGAAATTTTATTACATTTAATTTAATCCTAAATTAGTCCTAAATGCTTCATCAATGCAAAGTATAAATGCTTGATAGGGAATTTCCCCATGCAGTAATGTGCATGTGAAAAATAAATATATATTTCTTACTCTATTACTCAAATGCACTACTGCTACAAAGTTGATCTCTGTATCTGTTGTTTGATGCAGAGACTCTAAGTATGATAGTTGTATGGAAAACTATTTGAGTTCAATAATAGTTTGTTTGACCGATGTTACACAATTCAAAAACAGTAGTGGAGTGGTATTTGTTGGAGAGTTTTTCAGGTCTATATTCGATGGAATATCTACTCTAAGGAGTAGAGAATATTATCTGAGCGATATGGGATCTGAGCAATCTGCGTCCTCTTGAATATTTGATTTTCTATAGTAGACTCTGTAATGTAATATGCACCAAACATCACTCTGGCATGCTTTATACTTTCGTCTCTCACTCACTCGCTCACTCACGTATTCTCAAACAGTGCATACTGTAAAATGAATGTATCTGCAACTTTTTTTAACACATTCTCTCTCCTGTCTTTCAGCACACACACACACACACACACACATTGAGTGAACTGAAGGTTGGCTGTAAGTGAGGAGCAAATGAAGAGTAATGGCCATCATTTTCAATTTGTCTCCAAGGTCTCTGATTGTCCTTCAGCAAGGACTGTCTTCTAGCCCCGTTACATTACAAAACTTCAGTGTGCTTCTCGAGTAAGCTAGCTAGACAGTTAGCAAATGTGCCTGACTAATGTAGAATTTGCAACAGTCAACACTTATTTAACATAATCACAGCCAATGAGGCCCCTGGGCTTAATGTTTCTTTTTCAACACACAAGATGTCTATGTGTTTGTTTATTTATCCACTTCTAAATCAAGTACAACGGTCTGTTTACGAGACCCCTTATCTTGTTAATGTGAATGAGTACGAAATAAAACATAACGGTCCATGCTGTTATAGGAAATTACCCACAATGGGATGGTGTGATGTGATTATAATGCAATACAAAGGTCCTTATAGCATTAAACTCTGTGAATATGACAATGGATATAGTAGATAGATTTCCATTCAATATAATAGATAGTGCTCATTCTGCTCCTTCAGTTGCAAAGGCACTGATAAAAAGTCAAGCACTAAGGTAGGGTGAGGAGGCCTGGGGTGCAGTCAGCGTTCCATTTCATCCTAAAGGTGCTCAATAAAGTTGAAGTCAGGCCACTCAAGATCTTCTGCTCCAACATATGTCAATCATATCTTCATGGAGCTTACTTTGTGCACAGGGGCATTGTCATGCTGGAACCTACAGTAGTTGATGGATGGATGGATTGATGGATGGGTTGATAGATAGATAGATAGATAGATAGATAGATAGATAGATAGATAGATAGATAGATAGATAGATAGATAGATAGATAGATAGATAGATAGATAGATAGATAGATAGTAAGAAATAGTGACACTCAATACACCAGTTTACATACAATGCACCATTTTTTGACCACTTATATTTCCATATCTAATGATAAGTAACATCCATGTAACAAGGTTAACCCTTTTGTTCTTTATATTATAACAGTTGTAAACAAAAGACAAAAATAATGGCAGTCATACTGACTGTTACAAAATGCTGACACTGGAGACTCCTTCTGTAAATGTTCAACATCAACAACAATCTATTATTAATAGGTTATGAAGTGTTCCTATAGAAATTATGACATACTTTTAAACAACACTATGCAATACAGTTCCACTTTTTAGACCAAACAAAACTTTATTAATAAAATGAAACAATTTATGTGTATACAGTGTGTTTGTTTTTTTTTGCCTGTGTTATAATGCTATGTGTGCGCTGAAACTCAAAATTGTAAACACTGTAAAAAATGAAAAAAAAAAAAAAAAGCCGGGGCCTTTTTCCTGACCTTCTTAAAGTTTGGGATTGTTTTTCTAGATGATTTCACGCAGTCTAAACCGGAGGCTATAGAACCAAAACTCACATATTTTACAGGGTTTGTGACTTATAATGAGAATTTTCCATAATCAAAGTTGGAGAGAGAGAGACAGAGTGAGAGAGAGAGAGAGAGAGAGAGAGAATTGATTTAATAGCGTGTTATATTTTCCCTTAGACTGATTTAAAAAAAAGTTTTTAAGCAGTTTAGTGTTTCACAAAGGAAAGAAACATAATTTTTTTTAACTCCATTGTGGTCTTAATTAATCCTAATTTGAACTCTAGTTGTTTTGGTCTGCTTGGATGCAACATGATGTTCCTCTCCTGTGCGTTTTCCCATAAAAACGTTATCCACTTATATGCATTCCATTAGAAGTACATTCCCAAAATGCTTTCCTGGATTGTTTGTTTGGTGAAAATGCGACATTACTGTCTATTACGGCTCCACACCATCCCATAATTTTCACAGCGACCATGTATAACTAAATATCATTTACGAAAAGGGTGTCGCTGGTTGGTGACTAAGTCAGGCAGAAGTTAGCATGAACATATAACTTCACTTAAAACAGCTTTAAAAAACATCACTGCAGATGTTATAAGCTCTGACCACACTTTTACACCACATGTAGTTTAATACTCAGATGATTTACTCAAAATAATGAATTATGAATACTAAATATAAAATTTCTCATATATTATTTAAATCTCGATTTTAAATTCTTTGCTATAAACCGCTAATATTTCCTTATACAACTCCAAAGCACTCTAAAAGAACTCAAATACACCAATTCATTGTAGATAATAAAAGCTCTCAAAGAAGAAAATATTTTTAGGTGTATTATTTATAGATTCAGATTAGTGAATTTATTGATTTAGTGCTCACTAGTGAACCTTCGCTCATTTTTACTTCTAGGAGACTTTCGCTCTAAGATAATCTTTCAAATCCCGATCATTTTATTGACTTTTTGTAATCTAATTAGTTGCTAGATGTTCTTCCAGCTGTTTCTTTTTAGTAAAAGTTATTTTTTTTTTACACATTTTGTAGCCATATATTAGAAATGACCATATTTTCCTAAAATTCCCCAAAAATTCCTAAAAATTTCCTAAAAATTTTACATTTCTTCTATTTCAACATTAGATATGTTTTCTGTGTTTTGGGGTTTATAAGATTTGCAGATCATTGCATTCTGTTTTCATTGACATTTTCCACGGTGTCTCAACGTTTTTTGGAACTTAGGTTGTAGAATTTACAGTATAATTAATCTAAAAAGAGAAACGGTACATGGAGTAAACATATGCAGCAGTATTTACATTCCCATTCAGAGAAGGCAGGAAACAGTGTTACCTCTTAATAATTATTACCTCATAAAGTACAGCTGTTCAAGATATACAATTTTGAAATGTGTGTGGTGTGTATCGTGCCATAAAAGACAGGCTGAGGTGGTGAATATTGTGCAAAAAAAAGAAAAAAACAGCAGGTTGAGGTAGTGGGTGTTGTGTAATGAGTCGTTTAGCTGTTGGTGTTCTTGTACAATATTATAACATACTACAGTATTAAACGTTTTAATTATAGACTGGCTTTCTGAGGGTGGGATTAAATGCTGCACAGCGTCTTGATTTGCCTTGCGGTTATTTTAGGACATTCGGATATACGTAAATTGACGTTTTCTTCTGTGTGTTTTTCCTAGAAATATGTTTTCACTCACTCACAGTTAATTAAGAGCACATTCTCAGAATGCTTTCTGTTAATTCCTGTTTGTTTTGGAAAGAGGCAGGAAGTGCTGTCCATTTGAGTCCTGCTTGAGCTGTACGCATGCACGTACATACATATAGACTGTTTTGCACGTTTCACAGTCCTTCACACACACACGTCCCCTTGGGTAATTCTGCACAATGATGACTGTTTATATACGACTATGAATTCTTTTTGGAATGTTTTCGAAGCATTTGTAATGATTATGATAACATAGTCAAAGCTGAGAATTTTGTAGTTAATGCATTGGACTCACAAGGTCACAAGATCAAATCCCAACATCAACAAGTTGCACTGCTGGGCCCTTGAGCAAGGCCCTTAACTATCAACTGCTCAGCTGTAGGTCGCACTGGATAAGGGCGGCTGAAAAATGCCATAAATATAAATGTAAATGCAAAAAGATCAATGTTGCCAAGCAACAGGGGGTTTGATAATCAAGCATCTATTTCAGAAGCCATTTTTGCTGTCCATTAACTATAAAGGTCCAACAAATTGTTTTGTATGGCATATATTTTAATATATAAACAATCTACCGTACCTTCATTCACTTAAATTCTAACTTTAACCTCCTAAGACCTGAGCTTTGGTTTGGCTTGGATTTTAGATTTCTTCCAGTTATTTGGGGTTGGGAAGAACCAATTCTTTGAACATGAAGCTCTTCTTGGAAAAAAATGATGTCACTTATGTGGACACTCAGTCTGTATCTACAGAAAACAATAAAGACACCATTGTGCACAATGTCCACGTATGTGGACACCCAGGTCGTAGGAGGTTAAAAGCGATTTATTCAGATTTAGATTAATTTTCAATAATACAAGTGTTCACAGTAGAACATGCTAGAATCGCTGCAGTCATTTTAATGTTATTTTTTCAATGTCATTTTTTTGGTATATTATAAGAATATTATAAGAATTATATATCAGAATTATAAGTTTTATTCAGGTCAGGTCGCATTGCATTTATTCGTGTTTTTTTTATTCACAATTGAAAAACAAAATGTGAATTATGATGCCTTGATTAACTTTTTTTGTTTAATTAATAAAGGCAGAAATATAAGAAAAAAGTTTTTTTTACTGTTTCGGAGCACACACATAAAAAGAGAACATGAATTATTTATTGATTTTTCTCTATTCGTTTAATTGCACAAAGTGTCATAATTAAAATCTCCAAAATAATTAATGCCCTAAAGCACACAACATTTCCAAACTGGAAATGAAGGAGCATTTTGTCGCTGCTCTGGAGCCATTTGTTCAACTGATGAATAATATGATACAAATTAGAGCAAAATATTCAGAGTTTGCAGAAAATTTCGTATAACATGCTGTGGTGCAGTGCAGGGCAGGGCAGGTTGGAGGGTCAGTGGTGGGGACGTTGTTTTGCAAAGAATGTATATATATTTTGCACACAGCATAACACTGTAAGAAGAGGATGTGTTGGACTCCCATTTCCTGTCACTCTCCTGTTGATTTTAACCTTATGCTCCATATGAACTTCTCAGAACAAAGCCAGAATGTTTGATGAAGCCACTGATAGATTACGACGGATCAGTTGTGGATCAATTGTTTTACATATAGGTATTTCAAGACTCCATCAAACCCAAAAAAGTTAAAGTCAAAAAATAAGATAGCAAGAAACAAAAAATTTATTTATTAATGTAAATATTTTACATTTTCAACAATTTCTTTATTAATTATTTGATTTTTACTTGCCATGCTGAAGGAAGAAATTTTCCAGCATTTTATAACACCCAGAGATACATATGTTTTTATTTATTTATTTGTTTGTTTGTTTGTTTGTTCATTAATTTTTTATTTTTTATTTTTATTATGTAATAAAAGGTCACAGGACAGATATAATTTTTCATTAATTTCATAAGGAAAATAAAGAGAGACATTATAAATCTGAAACTGTTTGTAGTTGTAATAACAGGAACTACACTTTTAGAAAAATTCTGGCAGTCATAAACACGAGAAACTAATTATCAAATGTCATGCTTTTAAAAATGGAAAACTGGAATATAGTTGGGGTCTGAAATGCTCTGATGTGTTTTATTCTTTAATTTAGTTTTTCTTGTTCTAGTACAGAATCAGTTTTGAGATATAACCGTTTGATAAATTGATATTTACCTGATATGAACCCAGTAAACACCTAAACAACTGCACAGATTATAGAATTTTGGGCATGGAAGTGAGGAATTAGATGGACATTGAAATGAGTAGAGATTTATTAGGATATCACAACAGCACACTGAAACAGACAATGTAACTTTTAGTTCTAACTTTTAACTTTTTTACCCCCACTGTCCCCACTTGCTCCAAAAAAAAGTAATTTAAAAATGTTCTGTTTTGTCCTATGATCATAAAAAATTGCTGCCCCTGTGTTTAGTAAATGTAGAATGTTAGCTTTATTCATTGCATTAATAGAGTGTAATTTCCTCAAGGCGGAAAGTCGTTAGAATTTATGATATACTCGATCTACCGTGCCCACCCGTGACCTCTGCATCACCCTCCGCCTTCTTGCCTGTTTTCCTCTCGTTCTTCTCGAGTGTAAACAGAGCAGAGGGTTATCGTGGTGTGCCATGGAATGGATTCCTGACATTTTTCCCAGCCTGTAAGTGAAAGAACCATGTGTGCTGCGGTCATGCACGGAGACACGTATGGTATGGAGTTGTAACCAGGTTAAATTTCATCTGTTTTCATTTGCGAGTCTTCACTCTCTTCTTATGTGTCTTTTAATTAGCTTTCTGTAACAAATTACTCACTGTTCACTGAAAGCTCATAGATGTGGTGTCCTGCAACCATCTGTTCATAATGATACATTTCACAGCTTTAAAAAGGCATAATATTGACATCTGGACAGGAATTTCAAGGTTCAGAAAGTGTGTGTGAATTGTGGAATGGTGATTCACATACAGCTCTGTGTTTTTGTGCAAAGCCCAGAGTCCTGCTGGATTTTGGAGGTCAGGTTGCCCTGCAGTTTACTCTCCGCCCAGTCTGTTTTCTTAGAATAACAATAAGGATACTGTATATACAGTATATATTCCAGTTCATTCCATAGGTGATAGGTGTTCAGTAAGGTTGAGGTCAGAGCTCTGCTGCAGGCCTCTCAATACACACATACACATATATATATATATATATATATATATATATATATATATATATATATATATATATATATATATATACACACACACAGTGGCGGGCCGTAAATTCGTTACCTGGGCCTTGATTGGGGACTTACCCGTCTTAATCCACCTCCTAATACCACCACAATCACTTCGCGATTATAGAAACCATCAATACTATACAAAAACGCAATATAACAACGGGTGGCATTACAGAGAGAGAGGAATTTCACATATGGAGGGTGAATACCATTTTACTAAAGCAAGAAACCCAGTTAAGACTCCAAACCTCTACACTACAACCACAACTGTGGCACCTACATCATCTGGAGCAGTTCAGAACCAATATTTGTCTAATAACATGAAAAAACATAAAAAATGTAAATAAAATACAACTTACTCACCAGAGATGCAGACTCATAATTTGCAGCGCTCCTCAGATGCTGTAAGCCAGTGGTAGCGCTCGTATTCACTGGCCTGGTAGTGGTAAACAAACCCTTTCCCAGGCTGAGACAAGCTAGCTAGCTTCAGGGTTGGCTGACCTCTCCTCAGGATGTCTAGCTTTTCTTCAAAATGGATTTTAAAGTATGTCCGGGACCAAATAAATTGATCTTTCTTCCGTGGGCATAAAAAAGTCTAACTCAGATGTATTAATGTGTGCAGAGCTACACACTTGTTTTGCCAGTCGAACAAAGTCAATACTGCTAGCAGTACTAACTTTGAAGGCCCTGGGCAGATTAAATTGACATGGCAGCACATAGAAGCTGAAATCTGATTGGACAAAAAATCTAACCTCCACATACACGTACTGGAAGCAGTGCAGCCAAGAGAAAAGCTACAAAATGAAGAGAATAAACTGTTGGAAATAAATTAATAAAATTTCATGGAACAAGTGTTCTGCTAGTGTTTAGGCCAGCAGAGAAGGCTCATATCTAAAAGCACTTTATTGCACTTTAAACTTTATTTGTATTGCTAGCATGTCTTATTTTGAACATTTAATCAATTTAACAGTGTTTTAATATTGCTGTGTAGATGGAAATGACTGTATATTACAGATTAGCACGTGTGAATAAATGTGCAAATATGTGTGGGAGTATGACATCCTGTGATGGACGGACATCCCATCATAGGGTGTGTCTGTATGGTTGAGTGGTTTATGTTCATCATAGTTTTTAACCTGTATGTTTATCTCTAATCATTTTGTGAAAAAATGGTGAAACTAAATAGTATTTTAATGTATATAGAAGATAAAGAAGCAGAAATGAGGGATAATTTTAGGAAAACTGATTAAGAAATGGCAGATACAAATGGGAAACCACCATACTGTTAACACCTAAAGCCAGCTTTATGGGATCACACAAAATGTATACATCATAAAAGAATATATTTGGTTGTAGTCTTTTTTTTTTTTGTACACGAGCAAAGACAATAAGAGGCAAATGTCAGACAGTGTCAACCAATAGGAAGAGGGAATTGACTAATGTGAAACTCATGGGATAGATACTGGTTGTGATTAGGGCATAATGGAAACAATACATGCTAATGGTCATAATCTTTACCTCCAGCTCAATTTTATCTTCACTTTATTATTCAATTTGACTAAAATATTATTTCCATCTTACACAAATAATCTGAAAACTGGCTTTAGTCACATTGACCAGTCTGGACTGGTTTTACTTCTAACATTATTTGCTTTGCAAGTGCTAGACATTTCATGTGCAACATGTTTACCAAGAGTCTGAGACAGACAATGTAATGATTATCTGTTCATTTCTCTATATTCTTGTCTTATTGGGTTTTGTGACCACAAGACTAAGTCACGTTAAATTCCACATTCTGGGTGTTTTTTCCTGCTCAAGGCATAACATTTGAATGGTTCGTTTCTCATCTACACAAATGCAATCACTCCTTCTTGAGCTTGATTACAGAAACATTACTAAGGTTGCTGGCTGTTTTTGAATAGAGACAAGACCTTCATTTTAACTAAGCTATTAAAAAAGAATGCTTAAATTCTTAACCTACTCTTTTTGTGTTTGTTTGTTCTTGTTCCTGTACTTCTATCTCGCTAACAGGGTTTTACTATAACCTATTTGTACAATAGCTATAACATTATGTCTCTACTCACATATCTATCTGTTTACTGACTTGGAGGTGGGTGTAGCCTTTGCAACATCACTCGAGCTCATATTCATACCTCCCCACGATGTGCTGTAATGTCCACTTGGTGCTATTTACCAATATATAAACAAAATTCGAGCCTAATTTTTTAAGTTTTCTTCCCATAATTTCGAACAATTTAAATCTTTCCACTATTGTGCAAAAAAAATTTACACGTTCCAAATACACCTGCCCATAAGATTCGTACGTGCTTTTTTGAACATCCCATTCCACATTTCATCCCCATTTTGGGGAGATGGTAGCTTAGTGGTTAAGTCATTAGACATGGTCATGAGTTCAAATCCCAGCCAAACCAAGCTGCCACTCCTGGGCCCCTAAACCAGGCCCTTAACACCACAGCTGCTTAGTTGTACAAATGAAACAAATGTTCTGGATCAAGGCATATGGCAAATGCCTTAAATGTAATATTCAATTCAATTCAATTCATTTTGATTTGCAATGAACATTGTCTCAAAGCAGCTTTACACAGATAATGTGGTGATTGAATGTAAATATGTTCTTTGTAAGTAAGTTTGTCCCTGATTAGCAAATGTGGCAAAGAAAAACTCCCCAAGATGGCATAAGGAAGAAACCTTGAGAGGAACCAGACTCAAGAGGGAACCCATTCTCATCCGGGTTGCACCAAATGTCTATTTGAAGCAGATATACAATGTTGTGGGGTACAGTGATGGTGATCAGAAGCAAACTGTAGTCCTGAGTCAGTTTAGGGGACTGTTGATATTAACTACAGTCCAATCCATCCTAAAAGCACCCGTTCTTACGTAATAGTCCCCATTTGCTGTTAGAATAACCTCACCTTTCGTGGGAAGATGATCCACCAGATTTTGAAGAGTGAGTGTAGAGATTTGTGCTCATTCAGCCACAAGGGCCATCGGTAAACTCAAGTACTGATTTAGATTGAGTCAGTGTTCAAATTCATGGCAAATGTCTTCATGTGTTCTATAGTATGCTAATGATTTTTTACCCTGACCCATGTGACCATATCTTCATAGAGTCGGTTTTGTGTACAAGGGCATTGCCAACAGGTGTTAGAACAAGTGTGGGTCTCTTATTCTAAGTGAAGGGAAAATGAAATGCTACCAATCCAAAGATCTTAAACAATTGTGTCCATGCATTTGGCTGAAATACTCAGAAGACCCAATACTTTGTTCATATAGTGTAGCTTGCTAACATCCAGCACTTTTTTCTACCACTGTAGAGTCTATTACAGTTTTTCTAAAATCGTTGTCATATGCATATATTAAAGTGTGTATAATTAGGGATATATCATAGATACACTGCTTCAGGAAAGCCAGAATTATCTGAGCTTGGAATGAAATATTTTTCAAAGTTGTAGGTTACAAATTAGATTAGCTAATTAGGTTTGTGCACACACACACACACACACACACACACACACAGGCACCAATCGAGACGATGGTGTGAAAGAGTACGGCTTTACCCAGCAGTGCTAAGCGTGTGAGCAGAGGCTCCCTTAATGAACCATGACTACATTATCACTTCACTGCAGTTGTTACGGAGGTGATATCCGCTCTGCTAGACGCAATGACGCTGCGCACGTGGGTGTGTGTGTCTGTCAGGGTGTGTGAATGAACCCTCTGCATGTATTCGGTGCTCATCGTAACACTCTCATCGACACATCCAAAGCTGTTTTTTTTATCTTTTCTTTTTTTTTAAAGCTCACAGCAACTGCAGGCTCAACTCCAGTTATTTAGCTTCTCTGACACATATTTGAACGCGAGACAGAAACCAGTGTCTTGGCATGAAGCTGCGCTGTCACGCCCGTCACAGGCTTTTCTTTAGCCTAAATAAATAGTTCGACACTAAAAGTGCATGTGTCCATCCAGCTAATGAAACAGAGCCTCTATTCTGTCCACAGACCACAGGAATTCTCAGCCCACACTGTATTTAAAACCCTGTTTTGAACAGTGACACACTTTGTATTTATTTATTTTTGCTGTTGTCGTTGGTTTGGCTTCACACTCCCCGGATTGAAATAAAGCAACGCCAATGAGATTAAAGTCCTCAATATCAGCCTTCAGTCACTGGATTTGATATGAATATCGGATGAGTCATAAACAACATGGCTGCTTCTTGTGTATGGCTGCCAGTAGAAACTGCTTATTTGCCTTTATTGATGATGTGACTGCAGAAGCGTCTTAACTCTTCTCTTTTAAACTAAAGCAGTGTCACCTTCATGACGGGCTGAATCAGTCACAGGCTTTCACACACTGAAAAAAGGCTGGTAAGCTCCAAATTCCAGCAGCAGCATGATTACAGGTCTTACAAAGCAGGAACAGGGGGAGATATCCCACAATCCTGGTGAGTGAGTCTTCAAGCAGACAGCCATGTATTTACACTGAAGGACAATCATAACTATTTTTTTACTATAATAATAATAATAATTGTCAAAGGACACACAGAATGAATGAATGAATGAATGAATGATGGATGAACTAATAAATGAATGAATACATACTTATATATTGTACATTCATAAATGGATGGATGACAAAGTAAATAGAAATGAATAACACATTTTAAATGCATAATTAAACAATTTAAGAAAATGGATAAATAGTAAAGAACAAATATTAATATGTAGATTTCAACAAATTTAAATATGTAGATAAATTAATGGATGGATGGATGGATGGATGGATGGATGGATGGATGGGTGGATGGATGGATGGATGGATGGATGGATGGATAGATGGATGGATGGATGGATGGATGGAT
Source organism: Silurus meridionalis (assembly GCF_014805685.1). Taxonomy (NCBI): domain Eukaryota; kingdom Metazoa; phylum Chordata; class Actinopteri; order Siluriformes; family Siluridae; genus Silurus; species Silurus meridionalis. The sequence goes on along the minus strand of NC_060912.1, from coordinate 7,164,858 downwards.
GGATGGATGGATGGATGGATGAATAAACAAATAAATATGAGGATGGTTCTATGGATGGATGGATAGATGGATGGATGGATAAACAAATAAATATGAGGATGGATCTATGGATGGATGGATGGATGTACGGATGGATAGATGGATGAATGGGTGGATGGTTGGGTGGATGGATGGATGGATGGATGGATAGATGGATGGATGGATGGATGGATGGATGGATGGATGGATGGATGGATGGATTGGATGAACGACTGGATGGATGACTGGATGGATGACTGGATGGATAAATACATTAAGCAGTCGATAGATAAGTGTTTTTTTCTGTGAACACTGCTCTACAATGAATAAATACATTTTAAAAAGGCATTTCGATAAAAAAAACCTGCGAACTACAGCAAGTCCATAAAACAGCTCTTATCCACTATTACCAGGTTCCTCCAGTATCCTAATCTATAATGTGTTTCCTATTTGATCCCTCTGAGAATTGGATGGGAAGTTGTTGTAAGTGTTTATGGGTTGTGTCATGTGACAGGAGGTTTACGTTTTTTTTACTCTATTTTACTGAAATGTAACTCTTGTGGCAGAGAGCGTGAGTGAGAGGGATGGCTGGGGACACACCCTCATCTCCCTGTAGGCATGAATCTCAGCACCTGTTTGACATCAGCAGCTGTCATTGTTCAGTTCCCAGATGTAAGTGATATGCAAGATCCCGTCTATTCGTCCTTATGTCACTTTTTCTTCCCGCCCCAGGTCTTCGTTTCCTTTCTGTGAGACACAGGATAACTGCAAAAAGAGAGAACAAGAGAAAGAGAGAGAGATTGTGTGTGTGTGTGTGTGTGTGTGTGTGTGTGTGTGTGTGTGTGTGTGTGTGTGTGTGTCTGTGTGTGTGTAACTGGCACATGTGTCAGGCATACGCTACAGAAGCCAAGTGCTCGAGGCCCGCCGCTTCAGGTTACACACAAGCTTTGATGAGGATCTGTCTCATTCTGGAGTAATCCCCCCCTTTCTTTATTTCTCTCTCTCTCTCTCTCTCTCTCTCTCTCTCTCTCTCTCTCTCTCTCTCTTTCTGTAATAGCACGACATCTAAATGGAGTGTGTAGTTGAACTGTAATGACCCTCATTACAAAGAGTGAGCCAGCCATCCTTGCTAAATGTCTGGCATAAAAAAAAAAAAAACCTCAGCAAAGTAAGAACAACATGTCGTAAAACATAAATCTCTATTTCACCTCATTTCCATTTCTAGTCTAACCATGTGAGAATAACAGCAGCTGAACCGAAAGGGAAAATTCACTTTGAATAATTTAAACATTTATAATTAACACGTGACCTTCTGTGATGTTCATTTTGTCATGAAATTAGAGTTGACTTTTTTTTTTGTAGAAATTCCTTTCTGGTTTCCTACATTACCCACAATGCCATTCAAAAAACTGCTAATACTGATATGGGGTTTTAGTCCTTACTTAGGCTCTGCATAAAAATAACTTTTTCACTTAAACAGATTAGTTTTCAATATACAACGTTGTCTCAAGACTCTGCATTGTATGGCTGCATTGCATGCTGGGACTTTGAACTCTGAACATTGGGTCTAAAGCTCAAAAATGTTTAAAGAATTTCATGCATTCTGAGTTATTTACACTGTTGAAGAGTTAGATTCTCATGCTGAAAATGGGTTTCAAAAAAAAGTTTCAAAAAAACTATTTTGATGTATGATGGAGTATTTCTGTTTCAAATACACTCCTTTTGAGTTTGTATACGTTTTGAAAAGACACAAAAAAGATTTTTGACTATGGCCCCTTTATGATGTCATAAAGGGTGAAATTCCTTTTAAGGTTATTTCTGAGTGCATGCACAAAGCATTTAGTGTGTTTTTGGATGTGAAAAAAAAATAACCTTGTTCAATATTTATCATACGGACACATCACATGTCCTGCTGTAGTCTTTGTTACTGTTCTTAATGTTCAATTTCAGACTCAGGAACCAATTCTGGGTTAAAAATATACAGTTGGATCTGATTGTTAGCCATAATTTATTTAAGACTACGAATTTTGATTCCTGTTTTATTTATAGCGATGTCACAGCTTGCAGATGATCGCTACGCAAAAGCTGCACATGCTCACGACTTTTAAGTGCTCGGCTGTTTTCGAAAAGAGAAGCGTAAATCTGTATTTTTTTCCTTTATAAATCTGATCAAACTGAAGACTCTTCACAGATATGGAGGATGCAATAGTCAAGCCAAGTCAAGTTTATTTCTATAGCGCTTTTCACAACACACATTGTCTCAGAATTGAATAGTTAAGGTGAACGGTGTGTATTTATCCCTGATAAACAGCCATGGTGACTGTGACCCGGAAAAACTCCCTTAGATGTTATGAGGAAGAAACCTTGAGAGGAACCAGACTCAAAAGGGGAACCCATCCTCATTTGTGTGATATCAAGAGTGTGAATATAAATCTTTAAACAATACAGAACACTGAAGAGTAAGAACTAACATGAGCACTGGAGTGTAAGATTATGAGTAATGTCCTTTCTACAGTCTTATACAGTCATTTGTGGTTATAAAACTAGGAGCTACTGAGCAACTCATAAAATAGCTCAACATTTGAGATCATCACAGATCCAACACCAGCCTCTCCATGCCAGAGCCTTTAAACACTCCAGGAGGTCCAATGTCAAAACTCCACATGAAGTGGGATCCAATTGGCACTGGTACGTCTCTAGATGGTTTGGGATGTTTGCGGGGTCGGCATCTACTTCTTTAAAGAAACTATTCTATAAGTACTCAAGACTAACATGAAATTGGTAGAAAAAGGTGCGTTATGTCCCCTATACCTATATTAGATTTCTAATGAGCATAGCACTAAAAAAGTGTTAGCTTTTCCTCTTTAATTTTGATGGATGTGCTTGTTTCTCTCATTAAACATTATGGTGCTAGCAAACTTCTCAAGTAAACACACTAAACTCATAACAAATTTTCCATAGAAACGTATTCAGGATTGCCTTGAAGTGGCACGGCTATCTATCTTGCATTTTCGTCTCTCTTTCTTGGGACAGATTGATTTGTAACGAAACCCTAACTGCCAGATACGATTAGGGTACCTGGGAATAGCGGCAGCAGCGATAGCAGTAATTAAGCCTGGCGCTCGGAGGCCTGAGGGGGCTGCTCTTGGTTAACAGCTAGGTAGCCATACTAATTATTTTACCACGCTCACCAGGGGGAAAAAGAAAACTTTCTTACAAAAGAATAGCCTGTTTTTTATGGAGCTGTTCATACAGTTTTATGAGGTAACTGACTAAAGAGCTTAAGTGGCAGAACAAGCTAAGCAGTCGAGGATCAAATGGTAGCAAACACGTAAGGGGGGGTCTTTAAGATCGGTTCTTCATGGTTATGGTTTCATGACACAAAGACGAACTGGCACAAGGCCAGTGACTAACAGGTGTTCAAGTGTAGCAGGTATCCAAACCCAAATAAAGAGGACAGGTGATGTTCACGGAGCTCAGGTTGTGTTTTGAATTGAGAAGTGTGTAAGAGAGAGAGAGAGAGAGAGAGAGAGAGAGAGAGAGAGTGAACGGGTGGGCAGATGGTGTCTGGAGAAGTGAATTAATATACTCAAGTGCAGTTATGGGTTAGCAGATGGGGCTTTGATCAGCCAAAAAAAGAGAAGGAGAAAAAGGAGGAAAACACATAATGACAACAGACAAACAACTGGAAGACTGACATGGTCTTGCATGTGTACATGTGTGTGTTATAACATTATCTATCTATCTATCTATCTATCTATCTATCTATCTATCTATCTATCTATCTATCTATCTATCTATCTATCTATCTATCTATCCATCCATCCATCCATCCATCCATCCATCCATCCATCCATTTATCCATCTATGTCTTTGGATGTGGTTGCATTACGCCTCTTCACAAAGTGAGCTCCATGAAGATATGATTGACATGGGTTGGGGCAGAAGATCCTGAGTGGCCTGCTATTGAGCTCTGACCTCAACCCTATTGGTGTGAATTGAAACACTGACTCCCCCCCAGGCCTCCTCCCCCTACATCAGTACCTGACTTTACCAACACCATTGTTGGCTGAATGAGCACAAATGTCCACAAGCATATGCCAAGATCTAGTGGAAGATCTTCCCAAAAGAGTGGAGGTTATTAAAACAGCAAATGGAATGTTAAAAAGAAAGCGCTTATGGTCACATGTAAAACAAACTTTTGTTAGAAAAAATAGATATGAAACTGTCAAATTTGAGTGATCGTGTACCTTTAGTGTAAATGTTTAATGTAAAAACTGTAGTGTAGTGTACAGTATTATAGTAAGTTGAACTTTAATGCTATATGTTGTTATACGTTTTTTGTTTTTGTTCATGAATATGTAAATGATTCCCAACAGTCTATTATCTTTATTTCATGGCATTTCATTGGACCGTTTCTCAAATCATCCTTAATATTTGCAAACCAGTAAGTGCATTTCTTAAAACACTTTGTACAAACAGCACATTACATTGGATTTCTTGCAAAAGCCTGTACTTTTCTTTAAATCCTTAGTTCATCTCTCAAAAGTAAGTTTTTGTGTTAATGAGCATCTCATTGCCATCAGAATAATAAGTCTTTTTTTCATGTTTACAAACAAGGTCCTCAAAATGTTTAGGCATGTTGTCAGTATGATGTGCACAGTTTCAGTATTTTCTGATATAAACTTTGGTTTGGATTACACTGATTGAAAATGCACAAGGTTGAATTTCTTCTGTACGGTATACAGTATATGAAATTCAACTGCACAAATGTATTTATTTGATTGCATATTTGATTTACAGTTTTTTACCGTTGCTTTGAAGCGTTTCTAAAATCATACTTAATATTTGGAAACCAGTAAGTGCATTTTTTAAAACAATTTGTACAAACAGCAAAATAAATTGGATTTCTTGCAAAAGCCTGTACTTTGCTCAAAATCCTTATTTCATCTCTCAAAAGTAAGTATTTGTGTCAGTGAACATCTCATTCCCATCAGAATAATTAGTTCTTGTGTCATTGTTTACAAACGAGATCGTCAAAATGTTTAGTCGTGTTTTAAGCAAGACGGCGCACAGTTTCTGGATTTCTTGATATAAACTACAGTTTGGATTACAATGATTGAAAATGCACAAGGTTGAATTTCTTCTGTACGGTATACAGTATATGAATTTCAGCAGCACAAATGTATTCATTTGATTGCATATTTGATTTATATTGATTGCAAGAGTCCGAAAAGTCTTTACACTTTTACTGTACTGTACAAACACTGGTTTCTATCCTTGGCATATCAGTGGCCTTATTACAAATAAGCACAAACTACAAATAAATAAGTCTTGATTTTGTACTGTATATGTTTCGATTGTAAAAGAAATGCCAAAGGAGCCAAAAGTGGGTGTGGCCTGACTGACACGCCCCCTCTAGTTTCGTCTAGATTTCATGCATATGTGTCTGGAAAAAAACAAAAACAAACCAACAGTAGAAATTCTATTCATTTCTATATAAAAATAATTGACATTAAATATTATGTGACATCCTTTGAGTGTGTGTATGTGTGTAAGCTGCTTTTTTGCTAATGCACATGCAGCAAGCAGATCCGTTAAAAATATTCGGCCCTCATCTGTGCATGTGCAACAGCTCGGTCAGGGCTTTATCCTGGTGTGTTGTGATGGCCGACTCGCTGCCCCATTGTTACACATCTAAAAGCCTGTTTGTGTTCAGTGTAAACACACTCATGCACGCCCGCCTCACACTGACCAGCTGCCCCGATTTGTTGTGCTGTCTGTTGTTTTCTTCTCAATTTCTTTCCGTTCACTCTATTGCACTCTTTCTTTCAGACTGGGTCGCTCTGTCAGGCCTGCTAGCATCCATATGGTCATGGCGATTAGCTGCCGCTACTCTCCCCATTGCCTTGGCTATTGGAATACAATGGAGAACAATGGTATTATGTTTTCCTCGCTCAATCTTTCTTTTTTTTCTTTTCTGTGAGTGTGGTATTGTGCCAGGCAGGACAGCTGTGTTTGAGGCTTGCTTGGCACATTAGCTTTGTGGGGTTAATGCTCCGCCTTCTGTCCACTGCTGCCCATTACCTCTTTAATCAGTATCTTTCTTTCTTTCTTTCTTTCTTTCTTCTTTCTTTCTTTCTTTCTTTCTTTCTTTCTTTCTTTCTCTCTCTCTCTTTATACATAGCTCTTTATCTCTCACTGCATCACTCAACTGACACTCACTTACTCGGGGGCTTTGACAGTTCTACGACTGCCTAGTTCTGCCTTTCATGGGCAACCCTTCTTCTTGTGCTTTCTGTTCGATCGTTCCCTCTCATCCATATTTATGCCTTAGCTTGGGTTAGCTCAAAACTGTTCATGCTGTCTATCATTTTAGTGCCTGTAGATGAATCCTGCCTTCTCTCTCTCTCTCTCTCTCTCTCTCTCTCTGTCTCTGGACTTTGGCATCTTTAATGCATTTGTCTGGGGAATGATGGATGATTCTCTCTTTAGTGGTCCCACCACTGAAACTAATCACGTTTTTGTGCTTATTTGCACTGTCGTTGCTGGGCATTGAGGTTATTTTTAGTTTAGGAGCAAAGCAGCAAATAATAATTTGTGTAGTAGGGAAACATGAGAATTGCACACAGATGTGCACGAATAAATGCTGAGTTTGCTAATGAGATTAAAATATTTCAGATGCTTCCTTTAAAAACAGATACAAATCGGGATGCTTGGTCAGTTTTTACCTACAGTTCCCCTTTTTTTTGCTCTGACCAGCTCGGACAGCTGCAGAACACAGGGTTCTTTCTCACATGCATACACACACACACACACACACACACACACACACACACACACACACACACACATATAAACCTGCATGTAGATACAGTAGATACTTGTAAGATCAGATCAGTAAGATCAGAATGAAGATACAAATACTTTTTTTTAAGAAAAAATTAATTTTAAGCAACTTTTTTACAGTTTATTACAGTAAGAACAAAATGTAAAAAAATATTGCAAGCAGGCAAAATGGAATGTAAAAAAGTGGTAGTCAAGGCCACACCCACTTCCAGGGTAAATCTGAACGTAATCACAGACAGGGATAGTTGTAATAATAATAATAATAATAATAATAATAATAATATTCTAATTATATTATGCTACCTTGTTAAAATTTGTGTTACCTTTACTATAATTTTCTTTTCTTTCTCAAAGTAAGGAATAAGGAAATGTATTTTTCACACAATCACACTAAGACTCATGAGCACACTGGAAAACCATGAGCAAGCCCACATAGTTGTGTACACTCGAAACCAACAGAATGACAAGTTCAGGATCGAAACAAGAACTCCAGCAACTGGTCCAGTTCCCTTAGGCATATCATCCAGGAGCAATATACATTATTCAGCAACTACTGTGAATTGAATAGGAAACTGGTTGTAACAGTAAAGAATTCTGGAGTTTATGGGAAAAAATCTACACTACATGGACAAATGTTTTTGTAGACACCATAAGATTTGTTGATTTTTAAAAAATATTATATTTCATATTTAGTCCCTATTTGCTGTTATATTTTGCTCCACTATTGTGGGAAGATGTTCAACTAGATTTTGGAGTGTACTTGTGGAGATCTGTGCTCGTTCAGCCACAAGGGTGTTAGTAAAGTTAGGTAGTGATAAAGGGTGAGGAGGCCTAGGGTGCAGTCTGGGTTCCAATTCATCCCAAAGGATTGAGGTCTGAGCTTTATAGCAGGCCAAGATCTTCAGAGAGCTCGCTTTGTGCACAGGAACCCTGTCATGCTGGGTTTTCTAGTATATGTGAAGAAAAAAGTATTGCAACCGCAATGTGTGCCTCTAACATTGCGATCATAGTCATGTGTCCCATTACATTTATGTATAGTATATCACATTTATATCGAAGGGAAATATTTGATAATCTAATAATAAAATAAGTCACACTAACTAATGTAATTTTGATACGTGGGAAACTTCAAATGCCCGAATATTCTTTAAGATTCTTCCCAGATGCAGCTCATAGGCGCTCATCTGGAAAGCAATGATGCGTATCCCACGTTTCCCTCATTTCATTATCGAAATTCCATAAACAGCTCGAATGCCAAAACCTTCACATCTGCAACTAAAACCTTGAGCGAGGAACAGACTCAGAGCTTAGGTTTGCTGCTTATAGATCAAAGTTTAGTGACTTAAGTGGGTGTGATGAGATTAATGCCCTCGCACAGTAGCAACGCAACACCGAACAGAGGATTCATTTAAGGTTGTTATGCAGCTTGCTGTGTGCCACACAGACCGGCTGTAACCTTGTGCAAATGCCCTCTGAAAACACCCCGAAAGACGTTTTGGAATATTCAGTTCCCTTGTTGCGGCACGGTTCAGTGCTGACTGGGGCTACTATTAGAATGACAGGAGAATGCCACACACACACACACACACACACAAGGTCGGGGGTTATTATTGTGGATGAGTGCACTGCGAACTCTTGGCAGCAAAATTTACATTGTTAACTGCATTCCACAAACAAACACCCCCACCACACACACACACACACACACACACACACACATACATGCATCCACACACTGTGATAACATTTTGGTTAAAGAGAGGACATCAGGCTGATAAATGAGGAAGACACTGTAGAACAAACAGGATAGAGCAGCTCACTCTTCTTGTCAGCCTTGTCAGGGTGATCTATACCTTGACCTCACACACACACACACACACACACACACACACACACACACACTACCATAGTCACATGCTGACTGGCATATGTATTGTAAAACTTCATATACATTATATGGACAAAAGTATTGGAACACCTGAGTTTTCCAGCCGTATGTGGTTCTTTTCCAAGCACAAATGTTATGGGAATATAATTGTATAGGATGCCTTTAAAGGCAATGGAGGTTATTATAACAGCAAATACGGGTTAAATGATTAATTGTCTAAAAGCGATCGCCTAAAAATAAAGAATATTGTTTTATGTTAAGTTTAGTCAATCACATCAATTAATCACATTTCAGCTGTCACATCACATGTGGGGATGGGGTTCAATGGCTTTAATAAACATAAAAGTGAAACCCAAAAGCAAAGCCGGAAAAAAGGGATCATTGGACAGATGTAATGGGTGATTCTGGGATTTAGGTCTCAAAATGTTACTCAAAATATTTTCTCATTTTCTATATATATCTACGATATATTTTATTGTCACTAAGTCTATTAAACATTCATTTAAACATTAAATAGGAAACAATATGGGTTTGTTTTTTCAAGTTTTCCTTGTTGACAATGGCTGATTTATGCTTTTAATTGTAAAAGAAGGGTAAATACTTTTAGCATAAAAAATATATTTAAATTATATTTAAAAAATGTATTTATTGGTCATTATCAGAATATTATTAGAAATAGATGGATGGATGGATGGATGGATGGATGGATGGATGGATGGATGGATGGATGGATGGATGGATGGATGGATAGATAGATAGATAGATAGATAGATAGATAGATAGATAGATAGATAGATAGATAGATAGATAGATAGATAGATAGATAGATAGATAGATAGATAGATAGATGGATGATCCTTTCCATGATCTTCCAAAAATTTTGGTTTATCCTGTTCAGTTCTTTCTGTTCATTAATCTAATTATTAATGGGGTGATTAAGTTTAGGTAGCAGTGATGAGTGAACGTAGCATTACATATTTATTCTTCTATTAATTTATAATGAGTGAATCATTACCTTTAGGATATTTCAATTGCTTTTAAGATATTTAAAGGTCATTATTTGCATTAGGGAAGCTGAATCTTAACAGCAATGACTGTGAAGGCTGAAAAAAAGCCAAGGTATTGCATTTAAATGGCCAGCCATTAATTGTTTTCTCCTTTTTAGAGTGTGTACTCTTAGCATTGATGCATCAAGTATCCTGGATGTTTTTTTAGATTTGGAATACAAGAATGCTTTCATGATGTTGGTTACATTAGTGTTTGACTTCCTCAGAAAACATCATTACTGTGTGGGAAGTGGGAGCGCAGTGATTAAGATTTTGAACATCTGCTCAGAAGGGTGTGAGCTCAAATCCCAGCACCACCAAACTGCCCCTTTTGTTTTGTCTTTATCACCACATTATCTGGGTAAAGCTGCTTTGAGACAATATTCATTGTTAAATGCGCAATACAAATTTGAATTGAATTGAATTGAATTAGAAAGAAAGAAAGAAAGAAAGAAAGAAAGAAAGAAAGAAAGAAAGAAAGAAAGAAAGAAAGAAAGAAAGAAAGAAAGAAAGAAAGACTGTTGTGAGGATTTGGGGATTTTAAATTGTCAGAAAAAAAATGTGTGTTAGTAAAATGACATCTTGTTCAGCCTGATGAATTTTTGAATGGAATTCTATCAAAAAGAAGTGACCATGAACAAAAAAACTGTCACTCCAATCAATTAGAAAATAGGGATAGAGCAAATTGAGTTAGAGCAGGTTAAAGGTTTAAGCCCTTCAATGAAAAAAACGAATGTTGGCTTTTTGTCAGGCCGATATTAATATCTATATGTATGTGTCTGCTGGATTCAGTCCGAAAACATTTTCTCTGATTCGCTGCCAAACACTGATAATTAAAACCAGACGACTCAGAACATCTGTTTTGATGTTATTAAGCAAACATTACAAATGTTTTTGCAGATTCAGTGTAAATTTCACACTCACTTCATTTCATAATATTTATATATAGTGTATGGCATTGTAGTTTATTTCATGCCGAAGTCTTGTTATAAAACATAAATATGACAAAACAAAGGTACTTTTTCTATGCACAGAACACTAGCAATAATAAAGAAAAGAAGGCAGTGGAAGGTCAGAAGTAGCAGCTGGATATACGGATATCAGACACACAAAGTGAGAATGAGGAATGAAGAAAGATCTGTAATATCGATTTCTCAGGATTTTCTGTCAGCTCAAGTATTAGCGCTTCCAGGCAATTTCTGTCTAAGCGTGAGGATTTCGCTCTAATAAACGTACACCGTAGGAACACCGTAGGGGGAGTGGTAGCTGCAGCGGTTAAGGCGCTGGGTTACCGATCGGAAGGTCGGGGGTTCAAGCCCCGGTATCGCCAAGCTTCCACTCTTGGGCCCTTGAGCAAGGCCCTTAACCCTCTATGCTCCAGGGGCGCCGTATCATGGCCGACCCTGCGCTCTGACCCCAGCTTCTATGCAAGCTGGGATATGCGAAGAACAAATTTCACTGTGCTGTAATGTATATGTGACAAATAAAGGCTATTCTAACAACCACATACACTACTTACTCGGTATCACAGCTGGAAGTACAGATGTGGACAAATTTGTTGGTAGCCCTCCATGAAAATAAGAAAAAAGAGCCCAGATTTATTTTTCTGATAGTTGAAACCGACAAAAGAAATTGCAATCCATTATTGTTCATTCCATATTTTTACAAAAACCGTTGCTCTTGCAGACTTTGCTTTTGAATTTTGATTCAACCGAATATTTTCAATAATACAAGTGAAACGGGTATGGACGAAAATAATGGGACCCTCAACCTATTTTTGTTGCAAAGCCTTTAGAGACAAACAAGCAATTTTTGTAGCTCTCAATTGGATTTCTGCACCTGTCAACAAGAAGTTTTAACCATATTAATAAACTGCTCCAGCTGACTCAGGTTTGAAGGATATTTTCTCTAGACTGCATGCTTCAACTCTCTTTGGTTGGATTTATATCAGGGCTCACTGAAGGCCTTTCCAAAATATTCCAATGTTTTGTTCTGTAGTATTGTGTAGATTTTGGGCCATTATACCGATGGACCTGTGCCCCATAGAGCTGTGCCCCATGAGCTGTGACTGTGATGCTCCAGAATGGTTTGTAGTCTTGAGATTTCATTCTGACCTGCATAGATCCAAAGCTTCCCATGCCAGATGCAGCAAATAAGCTCCAAAACGCAATCAAGCCTCCTCCATGTTTCACCGTAGGTAAAAGTAGGTATATATATTTTGCATTTGTGAACATACAATTCAATTCATTTTGATTTGTAGGGCACATTAAACAATAGACATTGTCTCAAAGAAGATTTACAGACATAAATAGGTTTTAAAGAATGTATAAGTTTAGTGCCTGTACATTTGTTTCTTATCATTTTAAGTTTATCCCTAATGATTTCATCCCTAAGGTAAATTCACAGAGGAAACCTTAAGAGGAACCAAACTCAAAAAGGAACCCATCCTCACTTTCTTTCGGCTTCTCCCATTAGGGTTCGCCACAGCGGATCATCCGCATGTTTGATTTGGCACATGTTTTTACGCGCCCCATTTATCCCAGGGATCCCAGCCTCATCTGGGTAGCAATAAATGTTGATTCATTACAGTTCCATAGTTGTTGAGTTGTACTGTTTAGTGATGGCCGATTAAATGCAAAACTGTTCATGCAAGCTGTGGTCCAGAGCCATTGTAGTAGACAGTTGATATTAATTACAGTTCAAATTGATCCTCAAATTTCGGCTGATGTGCCTTGCCCAAAAGCTCCAGTTTGGTCACATAACATAGAAGGTACATTCTCCAAGAAGGATCATCTGGAAACATCATTATTACAGATATTTATTTTCTGGGGGAGAAATAAAAATGTTGTTACAACTTTGTAACTTTGTCACAATCTGATAACATACATCATATCAACTCCAGTATGAACATCTCCTTTTTCTCTTCCCTCAGGTACTGATGTAGTTGAGGTGAGGAGGCCTGGGATGCACTCAGCATTCCAATTCATCCCAAAGATGTTTAATAGGGTTGAGGTCAGTGCTCTATACAACTTTCACTCCATCCCACGTAAAGCATATCTCCATGGAGCTGGCTTTTTTCATGCTGGAACATGGTTTTTCATGGTAGTTCAAGTGAAGGGAAAATTTAATGCAACCACATCCAAAGGCATTCAATACTATTATGTGCCCCAAATTTTGTGATAACAATTTGGGGAAGATCTACACGGGGATGGAGAATTTAGGTGCCCCAATGCATAGAGTGTATTTCAGCTTGTTTCAGTATTCTTCAGTATTTTTCTTCACTGTCTTTTTAACCCATATGGAAATTTTCAAGTAATTAATTGAATTAAATGTATGATGTATGATTGAAATGTATTCCATAATTTTTTTCACATTTAAAAAAAAACTAGATCTGTGAACTGACAAAACAAAAGATTTTTATCAAGATGTATATTTCCTAATTTGTAATTATAATGTTTTCACTCTGATGGCTCAGACTTCATACATTTTTAATGAATTCTAGATAAATTCTTAATGAAACCTGAAGAATAGACCTTATTTTATATCTGTGAATGAAAAACGGTGTGAGTATCTAAGAATGGAAGTATAGTTTATTAGGGAGAGTGAATGACTGGGAGACTGAAAGAGAGAGAGAAACACAGATGTACAGACAGATAGACAGAGATGTATAGAGATATGTGTGCATGTGTGTGTGTGTGTGTGTGTGTGTGTGTGTGTGTGTGTGTGTGTGTGTGTGTGTGTGTGTGAGAGAGAAAGAAAGCTGGCTGGTGTTCAGTCTGATTAGGATGGCGATGGTCACGACATGACACGTCGTATACTTACAGGCTGGTAACCTTGGAAACGTGTCCAGAGTGCTACACCACCAGAGAGCCTGTGGTGTAGGAGTCTGTGTTTGTGTGTGTGAGAGAGAGAAGCATAGAAGGCTCTTTATTTGGCATTACTAAGTCGTCCATTCTGTGTTTTATAATGAAACAGTCGGTGGCGTTTCCTTCATTTTCAATGGGTATAGAAAAGTTCCAGCTGAGCAACGTACTACAGCAATAACCTGCAATAATTAAACCAAATATATATATATATATACGATACCACCCGATTCACCCCGTTACTAAGCAGTACAATCCGATTTGTATTTCATTCAACAAAATGCGATTCAATGCAATTGAAAAAAAAAGATGCTATGCAATTCAGTATGGTTCAGTTAGTTTGCTTTTAACATTTCAAAGAAAACGCTTCATAAGAACAAGGTCAACCTGCAGACATTGGGGGACAACAAAGCTACAGAATGGCAGAGGACAAAAGAAAGTCTCTCCACTGATCGGGATGAATGCAAAACCATTCAACAGCCATAAGACGACATCAAGTGACTTACAAAAAGAATGGCAAACGGCAGCTGGGGTGAAGTGCAGGGCATGAAAAAGTCAAGTCAAGCGTCTAAAGGCAGGACTGAAGTTGTGCAAAGCTCTAAAAAAGCCATTCATAACTGAGAAAATGTTTGCAAAAGACTATAATGTTTGGACTATCGAGGACTGGGGTATCGGCATCTTCTCTGGCATGATTTAAATTTTCAGCTTTGCCCAACACCTTAAAAGGCCTACAAGCAACAATGCACCGCACACACTGTGTTGGAGGATCCGTGATGATCTTTGGGTGCTTCCACAAGACTGGAATAAGGCACATTTGTCTTTGAAAGAGCACATGATTCAAAGCCCATAAAAGGTTGTCCAGTAGGAATTCTTACTTTCTTCTGCTTTGACATTGTTCCCTGACTCTGAGGATTGTTTTTTTTCCAGCAGGAGAGTGCTCTATGCTACACAGCCAGGTCAATTAAAGTGTGGATGAAGGACCACCAGATCAACACCCTGTCATGGCCAGCCCAATCTCCAGACATGAACCCCACTAAAAACCTCTGGAATGTGATCAGAAGGAAGCTGGAGAGTCACAAGCCGTCAAACCATCAAAAAATTGTCACAATTTGAAAGAGTGGTGGAGAGCAAATCAAGACGAATGATGATTTTTCAACAAATATAGATTTTTGAACATTTAAATTTCAATGAGAATATGTTTATTTGGAATTTGTTGGAAATGTTTTCATTAGTTTATAAAATATAAGGAAAATATTTATTTTAGTAAAATATACAGCTACAGTATATACATATACTTTATTAAACTAATCATTTTGCAGTGTTCTCTTAATTTCTTCCAGAGCTGTTTAATATATATTTAAAATCCTTTTCAATATTCTAAATTATATTAAATGAAATTATTATAATTCAATAATGCTGTATTCATCGCTTTAACAGTATTTACTTTGCTTCTGTTTGATCATATACACAGAAGTGTCTGTGTCTGTGTGTGTGTGTGTGTGCGTGTGTGTGTGTGCGTGCGTGCGTGCGTGCATATTTTGAGTAATTTTCACCTATGTGACCTTTGTTCAGCTTTCACAGTTGATGGATTCTTCCTTTTTTTAAAGGAAGTGCATCCCAACAGAGCAAAAACTGCCACCTCCCCTTTTCCCAGCCTCCCCTGCTGCCACATTCCTGACCCTGCAGTGCCGTCTTCCTTTCGGCTCTTTACATTCGCTCCACAGCCCACTTCCCCTAGCCACAATACACACACTCGCTAGCCTGCTGCTGCTGTTTGTGTGCATGTGCGCACGTGTGTGTGTGTGTGTATGTGTCACTTATCAGCCAAACCTAAAAATGATGAATGATGACAACCTTGATCAGTTGTTACTTTTATGGTCAGATAAGCTACAACCCAGAAAGCAATCTGTTCCAGCAGCAAAAAAGATCATTTGTAAATTTTCTCAAAGGTTTTTTTATTGCATACAAAAACATTTATATGCTTTCTACTTTCCTTTACTTTCCATTCCATACTTATTTCTATACTACTGTGTACCATACTATGCCATGCTATAATATAGTCTGCTACTATTCTATAATATGATATACTATACTATTCTATACTATACTATACTATATTATTCTATACTAAACTATACTATTCTATAGATAGATAGATAGATACAACTTTATTGTCATTGCATTGTACAGGTACACAGCAACGAAATGCAGTTTGGCATCTACCAGAAGTGCAAAATGTAGCAGTTGTGCAAAAAGTGCAGATAAATATCTAGCATATTTACAGTGCAGATAACTATCTGGCATATTTACAGCAGTGGTATATATATGAGGTATATACAGTGAATAAATATAAAGGCTATGAAGGTTACAGATCACAGGGTTATGGCAGTAAGGAGTAGCAAGCTGAATAAACAATATACTATACTATACTATACTATACCATACTATACCATACCATACTATTCTATTCTATTCTATACTATACTATACTATTCTATAGTATACTCTATTATACTATACTATACAATACTATTCTATTCTATTCTATTCTATACTATTCTATACTATACTAAACTCTACAATACTATACTATTCTATTCTATACTATTCTATTCTATTCTATTCTATACTATACTATTCTGTAGTATACTCTATTATACTATACTATACAATACTATCTCTATTCTATTCTATTCTATTCTATACTATTCTATACTATACCAAACCATACAATACCATACTATTCTATTCTATTCTATTCTATTCTATACTATACTATTCTATAGTATACTCTATTATACTATACTATACTATACAATACTATTCTATTCTATTCTATTCTATTCTATACTATACTATTCTATACTATACTATTCTATACTATACTATTCTATAGTATACTCTATTATACTATACTATACAATACTATTCTATTCTATTCTATACTATTCTATACCATACCAAACCATACAATACCATACTATTCTATACCATTCTATTCTATTCTATTCTATACCATACTATTCTATAGTATACCTATTATACCATACCATACAACACTATTCTATTCTATTCTATACTATTCTATACTATACTAAACTATACAATACTATTCTATTCTATACCATACCATACCATACCATTCTATAGTATACCCATTATACCATACCATACCATACCATACCATACAATACCATACTATTCTATACCATACCATACTATACTATTCTATAGATAGATAGATAGATAGATAGATAGATAGATAGATAGATAGATAGATAGATAGATAGATAGATAGATAGATAGATAGATAGATAGATAGATAGATAGATAGATAGATAGATAGATAGATAGATAGATAGATAGATAGATAGATAGATAGATAGATAGATAGATAGATAGATAGATAGATAGATAGATAGATAGATAGATAGATAGATAGATAGATAGATAGATAGATAGATAGATAGATAGATAGATAGATAGATAGATAGATAGATAGATAGATAGATAGATAGATAGATACAACTTTATTGTCATTGCATTGTACAGGTACACAGCAACGAAATGCAGTTTGGCATCTACCAGAAGTGCAAAATGTAGCAGTTGTGCAAAAGTGCAGATAAATATCTAGCATATTTACAGTGCAGATAACTATCTGGCATATTTACAGCAGTGGTATATATATGAGGTATATACAGTGAATAAATATAAAGGCTATGAAGGTTACAGATCACAGGGTTATGGCAGTAAGGAGTAGCAAGCTGAATAAACAATATACTATACTATACTATTCTATTCTATACTATACCATTCTATACTATACCATTCTATACTATACCATACTATACCATACAATACTATACTATTCTGTTCTATTCTATTCTATTCTATACTATACCATTCTATACCATACCATTCTATAGTATACCCCATTATACCATACCATACAATACTATTCTATTCTATTCCATTCTATACTATACCATACCATACTATTCTATACTATGCTATACTATTCTATACTATTCTATCTATTCTATACTATACTATTCTATACTATACCAAACCATACAATACCATACCATTCTATACCATACTATTCTATACTATTCCATACTATTCTATTCCATACCATACTATTCTATACTATACTATACCATACCATTCCATACCATACTATACAATACTATTCTATTCTATCTCTATCTATTCTATACCATACTATTCTATACCATACTATTCTATACTATGCTATACTATTCTATAGTATACTCTATTATACCATACTATCTCTATACTATACTATTCTATCTATACTATTCTATAGTATACTATACTATACAATACTATACTATACCATACTATCTCTATACTATTCTATTCTATTCTATTCTATACCATACTATACCATACTATACCATACCATACTATCTCTATACCATACCATACTATTCTATTCTATTCCATACTATACCATTCTATACTATACCATACTATACCATACCATACTATTCCATACTATTCTATACTATTCTATTCTATACTATACTATACTATACCATACTATTCTATTCATTCTATACTATACCATACCATACCATACCATTCTATTCTATTCTATACTATTCTATTCTATACTATACTATTCTATACTATTCTATTCTATTCTATTCTATTCTATTCTATACTATTCTATTCTATTCTATTCTATACTATACCATACTATTCTATACTATCTCTATTCTATTCTATACTATCTATTCTATTCTATTCTATTCTATACTATACTAAACTATACAATACTATTCTATAGTATACCTATTATACCATAATATACAATACTATTCTATACTATACTATTCTATACTATACTATTCTATACTATACTATACTATACTATACTATTCTATTCTATTCTATTCTATTCTATTCTATTCTATACTATTCTATACTATACTAAACTTTGCAAAACCAAAAAAAAATAAAATAAATAACACCAAACAAAATACCCAGCAAGAATTATTTTGTATATTAAAATAATTTGGAGTTCCATAATATGGCGTTATATAAGAGAGAGAGAGAGAGAGAGAGAGAGAGAGAGAGAGAGAGAGAGAGAGAGAGAGAGAGAGTATATTACACCATATTATGAAACTCCAATTATATGCAAATTCCAATAGAAAAAAAAAAAAACAAATAGGAAAGGAAACAAATACACACTATATACCATACTATATACTACTACATAGTACAGGGTCCTGGTTTTATAGTATACTATACTATACATTGTTTTACTATACTGCTTATTAAACTATCTGCATATAACACATATATTATATGTAATATAGCATAAATACTAGTATATACAGATATCTAGTATATAGTTTGTACTCCATTTTGTCCAAAGACAAAAGTTTAGCTTGGCATTAGATTCACAAACAGACCAATGTACATGGTATCTGAATCCCCTGGGGTCTCCTGTGGGATATTCGAGAAGTTTCTCTCAGCACAGATAGTAATACAATGCAGCTCTGTATTTTGCATATCTGCAGTCAAATAACTTTATATGTAGGTAGCTCATATAAAATACTCTATAAACAGCACTTTAATTCCCTAAACCAAATGTTATTAGACTTTATCTTGGATACTGAATACAGCCATGTCATTTGCCTAGGGTCTGTTTTGTATACATAGGAGAGATTGCTTTTTAGGGCCTGACTTTGACAATATTACTACTGTGCAGGCTGAAAAGATGCTTTATGAGCATGGTGACAGATCTGGCAAAATTGCAAGCTAACCAAGGAGGACAGTCAGCGAACAGTTTCATATCAGAGACAAGTACAAACTCAAAAACAAAAATATTTGTCTGAAATGGAATTTATTGCAAGTGCAAACTTATTTTCCTACATTTCCTACATTTTTTCCTACATACAGTATATATTCAGGATTAATCTAACCAAATATGAATACATTTACTCAAAATGAAATAATAATGTGTTATGATAGTATTATAACTATGGATAATAATAAAATGAAGGAATATTAGTCTGGATTTCTTCAATGTTTATAATGATAAATGTTCAAATAAACTAACAAACAAATAGAAAATACCAAAAAAAACCTCAGCATTCAATTTGTATTAATTATAGCTAAATCATCACTATCATCATCTCAGTGTATGTAATACAAATCAAAACACTTTAAAACACACAGCACTACACCAGTGGTTTCTGTTGATACAAATTGTGATATTTGTAGAGAAAAACAAACCTACGTTTTGCTAATCTTGTTCAAGCTAACCGAAAGTTTCTATGTACCTCAATCAGTGGGCATGAACATGGTTTTAAATGCAGTTTACTTAGTTTTTTTCACTGACTTCATGATCCAGTGAGGTTCATTTAAAGCCCTGGAATACACCTCATGTAAAACAGTTATCCAAGTTCAGAATGAAACCCTGGGAGTAGTTTAGACTAGCAGTCTGTGCATGACAGATCGATGTTGTGTAAATTATAGAGAGAGAAAAACACATAATTACTTGGATCGGTGCAGTGATGGAACGCTCCACACAGGCTTTTTTTATTCTGATCAACTTTATCCATAAAGTTCCTACAGATTTTCATTTAAGTCATTGTGCAATGAAATTCTCATTGACCAAATCAGTCTGCTATGCCGCTCTAAACTTAATACCATCAACACACTATGCACTTTATAGCAGTTATCAAATCAGCCAATCATTTAGCTCCAACAACCATGTCCATGCTTATGGGTGTTCCTTATAAAATGGACAATGAGAATATATTTTTTTCATGAATATTAGTTTTATAGTTAGATCATGTAAAAGTGATTATTTCTATAAAAAAAATGGTATTATGGTTTATTCACGATCCTCGACATTTGGACGTTGCCCCATTGATTGATATAACTGTACGCCAATAATCACACATCTAGCTCCAATACATTCCTTTATTTGATGCAGACATTTTATCTTTTTTTTTTAACATACTCAATGAACCCCCTGCTATAGCTTTGCCATCAGATGAAAGGCAGTGCACTAAAATGGCTCATAAAGTGTCATCTGATACAGATGATTTGCTTTTATATATCTCTAACTCAAAAAGCTTTGGACTTTATTTTACAGGTCCTACAAAACTTTGAAAAGTTTATTGCTTGTGGGTATTTTTCTCTGTTAATGAATTATTCAGCGTCTTGGTGCACATTAATTTCCATTTGAAGCTATACATATTTAGAGATTTGGGTACATTGCATACACTGCTATGCATTCAAAGCAGTTTTTAAACAGATTACTGGATTACATGAAGTAACATAAACTTTAAACAATAAATAAGATTTGTTTTCTGATTTCTGTACATTGGTCACATTTTGTAAAAGTCTTTGAAACATCTTGAACCCTGTTATGAAATTGGAGGAATTTCAATTACTCAAACTTATATATGAGACAGGAATACATGAGAAAGTCAATACAACCATAGATGCTCTGTTGACTCAATTTTATTTATTCAAGTACATCACTACTAATTCCCAATATACACTATATGGACAAAGGTTTGCAGAGACCTGACAATACAGTGTACCTTTTGGACATCACATTCAACATTTATTTCCTGCTGTTATAAAATACCCCCACTCTTCTGGGAAGGTGTAGCACTAGATTTTGAATTATAAATTTTGTGCTTATTCAGCCACAGGAGCATTGGTAAGGTCAGGTACTGATGTAGATCGAAGACCTGGGGTTCTTTCAAGGTTTGAAATGATTCCTGAATATGTTCAGTAGAATTGAGCCATCTTTTTTATAAATTTTATAAAACTTTGTGCACAGGGACATTGTCATGCAGTTACAGTCATTTACATTTACATTTATGGCATTTGGCAGATGCCCTTATACAGTTGAGCAGTTGCAGAGTTATAGCCCTTTCTCAAGGGCCCTGCAGTGGCAGATTAGTGGGGGTGGGATTGAAACTCATGACCTAAAGTCCAACATCTTAACCACTGAGCTAACAAAATTCACCAAAAAATGTATGTACCGCATTCAAAGACATTTTGTATGATTGTGTCCCTTCAACTTTGTGGTAACAGTTACAGCTAAAAAAGACTCCAAATACTTTTGTTCATATAGTGTAGATCAGTGGTCCCCAACCCCCGGGCTGCAGACCGGCACCGGTCCGTGGGTCAATTGGTATCGGACAGCACAGAAATAATACATAACTTACATTATTTCTGTTTTATTTATTATCTAATTCTGATTGATGTTTTATTTTGGAAAATTACCGGATTCTCTTCGTTACATCTGTCTATGACTCACTCTTGATGCATGTCATGATGCCTCGGTCACATGTCTTACCTCCATCCACTACCTTCATAAAGGGGCTGCTCCGACCGCTAACACATAATACATTACTGCTAAATTCAAACCCCCAAGCTAGCAAAATGAACAAAAAAACAACACAGTGGATTCACGTGTATTATTAAATTTAGAAAATACCAGTTTTTATGCCGGTTGTATTATTTTATTTTGTTGTATTTACCGTCACACCTTGAAGGCCGGTCCGTGAAAATATTGTCTGACATTAAACCGGTCGGTGGTGCAAAAAAGTTTGGGGAACGCTGGTGTAAATGATGTGCTTATATGTGCTCCTATATTATTGTATATTTCAAAAATTTAAAACAAGCTATTGATACAGACAGTTATTCAGTTATTTGGAAATTTGCACTTCTTGACTCTGAAACCCTACTGTCAATTTCCCTTAAATAACACACATTTTTTTTAAACATTTTTCTTCCGCATTACCATTAACTTTTTCCTGCCATTTCAATAAATATAATGATTAAATGATGGTAAATATTTAGCCACGTTTCTGTCATATTTGATCTTACTTAGATATTTACAGAGGCACACAGCTTTGTTAATGGAGAAACAATCCTTCTCCAGACTGTAAGCCTAAGGACACTGTTGTCTGATTTAGATCAAAACTGTTATGCGACGGAATCGATTTTACGAACCAGAAGGAAATACCGCTCTGTGGTTCCCTTATGTTTATATACTATATATAATGCAGCTTAACACAATTAGAAACACAGTATCTGTTGAATTATGGATTCTGATTTGTCCTTCATTTTGTGATAACAGCAGATCAGAATTCATACCCATGTGAATGCTGGAGACCAGAAATGCACGCTAGGGATTGGTAATTCATAAAGTCTTTAATGTGATTAAGAAGAACGAGTAGTCTCAACGAGTGGTTCATTCATTTACTTGACATTTGTTTACTTGACGTGCATGAGCAAAGCATTGCAAAATCTCCATAGGTTAAGTAAAGAAAACAGAATGGAGTTCATCTCACTTCTCACTTTGGTTTTAGTCATCCTTTTTTTTTATTTTTATCATGTGACTCCCATCACTCCCATATATGCTATGCAGTGAATTGCACAGGGAACAGAATTAAGTGGTTGACCTCTCAACTCTTCCAGACCAAGTCGTTCATTCTTTTGTCACGTGACTCCCACAGATGCTACACAATGCAATAGTTAAGTTTTTTTTTTTTTTGTCCAAATCTTGACATTATTGTTACATTAATTATGGGAGTCACGTGAAAAAAGAATTAACGATATGGACCAGAAGATATTAGCTACTCTTTCTGATTATCATAAAAAGCTGCATTGTCATATTTAAATTATTGGAACTATAGTCAAGGTTTGTGTATGTAGAAGTGTTGGGGGATCTGATTATTAAAAATGTAACACTTTATATTATTTCTGATCAAAGTAACAAAATTAACTAAATGACTAAAATGATCCGATCTTTTCATCACAAGTGCACATTGTGCAAGAAGAAGTTTGAAGTCTGACCTATAAATAAAAAATAGATATACCAGATGCAAGAATCCAATCAGAGCATCCCAGAATCAACAGTTGCAGGGGGCCATTTTGTTAGGAAACAGAAACCCATCCTGAACTGTGTGACACTGGATGTCCATTCATTATAGTTTCATCATTGTTCACTGATGAAGACTTGATTGCAATTATTCATGACAACTGTCATCCCAAGCCATTGTATCAAACTGTCGCTATTAATTACACTCCATGGATCCATCCACATTAATCTTATGTATGCTTAGGATTTCCTGTTAAGTCTTACTTAGCAGCAGCAAGCAGCTCCGAGTTGATGAGAACTAGAGCATTCGAATGGAGGAGGTTAGTCCATAAAGCTGAAGAAGACAAAACATCTTTTAAGTGGTGTCAAAATATATGTAAAAAATCAACATAAAAAGCCACATACTGTATATTAAACGTATATATATATATATATATATATATATATATATATATATATATATATATATATATATATTTGTCGTATCCGACTGACCAGTCGTATTCACAGCAGGTCTACAAAGATATTTAGCTTGCTAAATATCTACAGGCAATCGTCGACTTACGACCTATGCAACTTACGACCATTCGACTTTACGACCACAATCGCTAGCCTCGGCGTCGTCATGCAGTTAAAAATCACCATCGGTGAAGCTTTTCTCCGGATGCTGTGCAGCTCAGAACACAGGTGAAGTGTTTTTTCACGCCCGGTTGTTTTCAGCGTGACGAATGAACGCATTTCCTGTAGACAGTCCGAGTGAGCGGCAGGTCAAACGTCAGAAAAACATCATCCATATTTATGATGTGGTGCGGCCCGATTCAGTGGGAGCGCATCTGATTTAATATAAAGAGTTTCATTGGTTCACCTGAACCCGTTCGGCAATTTCATTAGTCTAATGTTATGGGTCTCAGTGTTTTGGCTTGAAGTTTGTGAAACCTGGAAAACCCCCGGGAAAATCCATTAATTAGCCGCTACGTTGTTTAAGCCGCGGTGTTCAAAGCGTGGGGAAAAAGTAGCGGCTTATAGTCCTGAAAATACGGTACTTAAAGATTTTTATAACATCATTTCACAGTACTGTACATATAGCCTACTCTACTTATGACCAAATCGTATTACGACCAGTCTGTCGGAACCAATCGTGGTCGTAAGTCGACAACTACCTGTACTGTAAATGTAGCCTAGAGGTAAAGATATAAAGTTTTCCACTACAGGAATTGTCAAAATTTTGCAATTTCATGACAACTTTTTTAATAATTTCAGGATCGAAACAAAGCGAAGCTGGTGAAGGAACGAACGAAGTTTCACAACAAGACTCTAGAAAGTAAATCCATAAAATATGACTTGCCTTAACCTCTTGCACTACATAATTGTAATGATTGACAAATTGCAGTTGTGTCAGAGAAATAAAAAAATGTTGGACTATGCTGTTATTTACGGAGGCCATGCATAAAAAGATTCTTGTTTTCTCATGATCATGACTTCATTTTCTTGTGATCTCACCATAACATAAAGTTGTTTTCTCGTGGTCCCAACATAAAATTACATTTTCCCATGATCTCGATATAACAGATGTTTTCTCCTTAACATGATTTTGTTTTCTCATGATCCCAATGTTTTCTCCTCACATAATTGTATCGCGAGAAAATCCTGCTCCTTATGAGTTGTCGATCCCTGAGAGACAAGGAGCTATTTCAGTTTGAGTGTGTCGGTGATCAAAGCAAAAGTAAATGCAATCCTACATGATGCTGCCTATAGAACATGCTCTTTTGTAGAATACACAGAAATGAAGTACTGATCACGAAGAACCAACAATTGCTATGTCAAGATCACAAGTTGCGATAATAATATTATAATGCACCTCCTCTTAGTTATTGGAAAATAAAACCATGACACAACATGTCCTGATATCAGGAACACTGATCACTTTCCTATAACTGCTGTTATTTGGGTTGAATGGGTCTAGTAATTACATAGCAATCATATTACTAGAGTGCCTTATAGTGTGCAGTTCAGTTAGCTTTCTGTGCAATTACAGTGTGTTAGCATGATTGGAAAGCTAATCAATAACTTCTCTGTCCCATTCTATATCAGTATACAATTTATTTTATTTAGAAAGTGAGGTTATTGCATTTCTTAGTATCAGACAGTACAGTGTTCTTTTGTGTAATAAGTGTGTTATGCAATGCTGCAGATTCTCTAGATTTATTTCACTCCCTTAACAAACGAGATTTAGATTTATGAGCAGTTTGCTAAAGAGCTATTCATGATGCAAGCACACTTCCTGTTCTGGATGTCCATCACTTCCGGTGGGACTTGCAGGTCGAACAGGGGTCACGTACATGTTTTAAGGGGTTTCCTTTTCAAATTGCATTCCATTGTTTAGTTTTTTTAGAATGTAAGTGTGGACTGAAACGTTGATTTCTTTGCCAAGAAGCTTTAATGAAAGACAGTCGTACATTTGCACATTCCTTTGCCCGTTGCCGAGGACAATACCAGAAAGTGAACTGGACATTTTCTCAAGGCTTTTGAATCTGCGCCAGCAGTGTGTGAGTGGCATAGATGAGAGAAAAGTCACATTCATGAATGGATTTCTGTACTCGTTATTCTTCTCATTGTGTTGTACTGCTGACAAAGGCAGTACAGTAGCACTCCACTACTAACAGGCCTACACTGAACTCAACAGAATCATTCGTAGAGCCCTGGCCATGAGTTTCTGTGTGTCTCTGTGTGTGTGTGTGTGTGTGTGTGTGTGTGTGTGTGTGTGTGTGTGTGTGTGTGTGTGTGTGTGTGTGTGTGTGTGTCTAACTAATTTCTGTGATTCTTTATTAGTACAAGCCTTTTGTGTACATGCTTATATATTTATATATTACCATATATGTGTGACTGTGTGCATTCATGTGTGTAAAGGTTGAAACGGGTTTTTAATTGAACTAAATTGAACTTTTGTAATATTTTAAATCATTTGGTCATAATTTGAATGTTATTATATCCAATTTGTTCCCACACTGTCATAGTCTGTACTATTATATTCATATGCACACCTTTTTTTCAGCTTTCTTTCTTTCTTTTTCCCTCCTGTCCTATTGCATTCTGTCCTTTGTACTCCTCCCTATCCTGATGTACCTTCTACTCTCTACTAACTGTATGCTATACTATCTAATCTTGTCCTGTCCCATTGTATGTTATCTTAGTCAGTCTGATCCTGACTTGTTTTGACTATCCTATCCTATCCTATCCTATCCTATCCTATCCTATCCTATCCTATCCTATCCTATCCTATCCAATCCAATCCAATCCAAACCAGTCCAGTCCAGTCCAGTCCAGTCCAGTCCTATCTAATCCAATCCAGTCCTATCCTATCCTATCCTATCCTATCCTATCCTATCCTATCCTATCCTATCCTATCCTATCCTATCCTATCCTACCTTTTCCTATCCTATCCTGTCGTATCCTATTCTATCCTATCCTGTCTTATCCTATCATATCATATCATATAATATCATATCATATCATATCATATCATATCCTATCCTATCCCATCCTGTCTTATACCATCCCATCCTGTCCTATCCCATCCTAAATAGTTCTGTCCTGCCCTATCCTATCCTATCCTATCCTATTCTTTCCTATCCTATCCTATCCTATCCTAAATAGTTCTGTCCTGCCCTATCCTATCCTATCCTATCCTATCCTGTCTTATCCTATCCTATCTTATCCTATCCTATCCTATCCTATCCTATCCTATCCTATCCTATCCTATCCTATCCTATCCTGTCTTATACTATCCTATCCTATCCTATCCTGTTTCATCCTATCCTATCCTATTCTATCCTATCCTATCCTATCCTATCTTGTTCTGTCCTGTCCTGTCCTGTCCTGTCCTATCCTATCCTATCCTATCCTATCCTATCCTATCCTATCCTATCCTGTCTTATACTATCCTATCCTGTCCTATCCTATCCTATCCTATCCTATCCTATCCTATCCTATCCTATCCTATCCTATCCTATCCTATCCTCTACTATCCTATCCTGTCTTATACTATCCTATCCTATCCTATCCTGTTTCATCCTATCCTATCCTATTCTATCCCATCCCATCCTATCCTATCTTGTTCTGTCCTGTCCTGTCCTGTCCTGTCCCATCCTATCCTATCCCATCCCATCCCATCCTATCCTATCCTATCCCATCCTGTCTTATACTATCCTATCCTGTTTTATCCTATCCCATCCTATCCCATCCTATCCCATCCTATCCCATCCCATCCTGTCTTATACTATCCTATCCCATCCTGTTTTATCCTATCCTATCCTATCCTATCCTATCTTGTCCTGTCCTGTCCTGTCCTGTCCTGTCCTATCCTATCCTATCCTATCCTATCCTATCCTATCCATCCCATCCTATCTATCCCATCCCATCCTATCCTATCCCATCCCATCTATCCCATCCCATCCTATCCATCCCATCCTGTCCTATCCCATCCCATCCCATCCCATCCCATCCTATCCCATCCTATCCCATCCCATCCCATCCTATCCCATCCCATCCCATCCTATCCCATCCCATCATCCTATCCTATCCCATCCCATCCTATCCCATCCTATCCTATCCCATCCTATCCTATCCCATCATCCTATCCTATCCCATCCTATCCCATCCTGTTTTATCCCATCCCATCCTATCCTATCCTATCCTATCCTATCTTGTCCTGTCCTGTCCTGTCCTGTCCTGTTCTATCCTATCCCATCCTATCCCATCCTATCCCATCCTATCCCATCATCCCATCCTATCCTATCCCATCATATCATATCCCATCCTGTCTTATACCATCCTATCCTGTCCATCCCATCCATCCCATCCTATCCTATCCTATCTTGTCCTGTCCTGTCCTGTCCTGTCCTGTTCTATCCTATCCCATCCTATCCCATCCCATCCTATCCCATCCCATCCTATCATCCTATCCCATCCTATCCCATCCATCCCATCCCATCCTGTCTTATACCATCCTATCCTGTCCTATCCCATCCTATCCTATCCTGTCTTATCCATCCCATCCTATCCTATCCCATCCCATCCCATCCTATCCCATCCTATCCCATCCCATCATCCTATCCCATCCTATCCCATCCCATCCCATCCCATCCTATCCTATCCCATCCTGTCTTATCCCATCCTATCCCATCCCATCCCATCCCATCCCATCCTATCCTATCCTGTCTTATACCATCCCATCCTATCCTATCCATCCCATCCCATCCCATCCCATCCCATCCCATCCCATCCCATCCTATCCTATCTTGTTCTGTCCTGTCCTGTCCTGTCCTATCCTATCCCATCCCATCCTATCCTATCCCATCCTATCCCATCCTATCCTATCCTATCCTCTACTATCCTATCCTGTCATCCTATCCTATCCTATCCCATCCTGTCCTATCCTATCCTATCCCATCCTGTCTTATACCATCCCATCCTGTCCTATCCCATCCCATCCTATCCCATCCTATCCCATCCTATCCATCCTATCCCATCCCATCCATCCCATCCTGTCTTATACCATCCCATCCTGTCCCATCCTATCCTATCCCATCCTGTTTTATCCTATCCCATCCTATCCTATCCCATCCCATCCCATCCTATCCTATCCTATCCCATCCTATCCCATCCATCCTGTCTTATACCATCCTATCCTATCCTATCCTATCCTATCTTGTCCTGTCCTGTCCTGTCCTGTCCTGTTCTATCCCATCCCATCCCATCCCATCCTATCCCATCCCATCCTATCCTAGCCCATCCTATCCCATCCCATCCCATCATATCACATCCCATCCTGTCTTATACCATCCTATCCTGTCCCATCCCATCCTATCCCATCCTATCCCATCCTATCTTGTCCTGTCCTGTCCTGTCCTGTCCTGTTCTATCCCATCCCATCCCATCCCATCCCATCCCATCCCATCCCATCCTAGCTCATCCCATCCCATCACATCCCATCCTGTCTTATACCATCCTATCCCATCCTGTCCTGTCCCATCCTATCCCATCCCATCCCATCCCATCCCATCCCATCCCATCCTGTCTTATACCATCCTATCCTGTCCCATCCCATCCCATCCTGTCTTATACCATCCTATCCCATCCCATCCTATCCCATCCTATCCCATCCCATCCTGTCTTATCCTATCCCATCCCATCCCATCCTATCCCATCTATCCCATCCTATCCTATCCTGTCTTATACTATCCCATCCTATCCCATCCTGTTTTATCCTATCCCATCCTATCCTATCCCATCTTGTTCTGTCCTGTCCTGTCCTGTCCCATCCCATCCCATCCCATCCTATCCCATCCCATCCCATCCCATCCCATCCCATCCCATCCTCTACCATCCCATCCTGTCTTATACTATCCTATCCTATCCTATCCTGTCCTATCCTATCTCTATCCTATCCTATCCTATCCTCTACTATCCTATCCTATCCTATCCTATCCTATCCCATCCTATCCATCCCATCCTATCCTATCATATCCTATCCTATCCTATCATATCACATCCTATCCTATCCCATCCCATCCTATCCTATCCTATCCTATCCTCTACTATCCTATCCTAACAATCTGAATAGTGGGAGCCTATAATTTCAACTATCTAACTGATATAACAGGAGCTAATAAAATGAGAATTGAAAGGAGAAGTAAGTAAAATCTTGGACATTTCTTCATGACTTTCTGATTGTAGAATTATCACATACAGTATGAATTGTGCATGTCTCTTTGCAATACAACCACAAAACTTGTATTTACAAGCAGGACGTGCTATTCATCAGTCATCACTCTGTGCATCTCTCTGACTTTTGTCATGTCAGCAAAATGATTGTCACCAAAAGCCATGTTTTTCCGACTACAAATTCTTCTCTGGGGTATGTTCACTGTCAACAAGCAGATGTCAGTCACTAATGACAAACTAGAAGAAGTCAGAAGAGAAGTTTAAATAATAAGCAGTGTGTGGAGCACAAGATTTACTTGAAATGAACACATGAGTAATCGCATGGCTGTGCAATTGTTTTTTTTTTTTGTGCAAGTGGCACAAAAAACACAGGACAGATGCATGCGTTTGTTCCAGCAGCCGATGAATGTGCAGCCAGCAGATGTTTTGTACCTGGTCTTTTCTAGTCTTTTAAACGATCCTAATATCAAGAGACAACTAAACAGTTGTCCAAGAACCCACCATCTTGCTAAAGGACCCACCACATTCGACCCTATAATCTACTGATCCATAATCCAAAGCCTTCACTCCTCAACTGCCTGTAATCCTGATTGTAAAGACAGATTGTAAGTACTAGCAAAAGTGATGCAGTTCAGGAGCTCAGCAGGATGTTCCAAGGTGTTAAAAGTTATGGAGGAAAGGTGTTTCAATTGGCAGCTACCACTGTTGAAATAGTGAGTTTCTGGCTGTGGATATTAGCTGGGAAAGAGGGGCTGGAATTTCCCACTGCTGTTCTGAACAGGTCCTACTATGTGTACATTCACAACACAAACACAGAATCCCGGACTGGATACGTTAAAATAGAGAAGGTTATGATGGGGTCTTGTGGGAAGGGAAGGGACGGGATGGGAAGGAAAAGAAAAGGAAAGGAAAGGAAAGGAAAGGAAAGGAAAGGAAAGGAAAGGAAAGGAAAGGAAAGGATCCTATCCTATCCTGTTTCATCCTATCCCATCCCATCCCATCCCATCCCATCCTATCCCATCCCATCCCATCCCATCCCATCCCATCCCATCCTATCCTATCTTGTTCTGTCCTGTCCTGTCCTGTCCTGTCCCATCCCATCCCATCCCATCCCATCCTGTCTTATACCATCCCATCCTGTCCCATCCTATCCCATCCTATCCTGTCTTATACTATCCCATCCCATCCCATCCCATCCCATCCTATCCTATCCCATCCCATCCCATCCCATCCCATCCTGTCTTATCCCATCCTATCCCATCCATCCTATCCTATCCCATCCTATCCCATCCTGTCTTATACCATCCTATCCTATCCCATCCTGTTTTATCCTATCCCATCCTATCCTATCCTATCCTATCTTGTTCTGTCCTGTCCTGTCCTGTCCTATCCCATCCCATCCTATCCCATCCTATCCTATCCCATCCCATCCCATCCCATCCCATCCTGTCCTGTCCTGTCCTGTCCTGTCCTGTCCTATCCTATCCATCCCATCCTGTCCTATCCTATCCTATCCTATCCTATCCTATCCCATCCCATCCTATCCCATCCTATCCTATCCCATCCCATCCTACCTTTTCCTATCCCATCCTGTCGTATCCTATTCTATCCTATCCTGTCTTATCCTATCATATCATATCATATAATATCACATCATATAATATCATATCACATCATATCCCATCCTATCCTATCCTCTTCTATCCCATCCTATCCCATCCCATCCTATCCCATCCCATCCCATCCCATCCATCCTATCCCATCCTATCCCATCCTGTCTTATCCCATCCTATCCCATCCTATCCCATCCTGTCCTATCCCATCCTATCCTCTACTATCCCATCCTATCCATCCCATCCTATCCCATCCCATCCTATCCTATCCCATCCTATCCTATCCTATCCTGTCTTATCCTATCCCATCCATCCCATCCTATCCATCCCATCCCATCCTATTCTTTCCTATCCCATCCCATCCTATCCTATCCTATCCCATCCTAAATAGTTCTGTCCTGCCCTATCCTATCCTATCCTATGCTGTCTCATCCCATCCTGTCTTATCCTATCCCATCCTATCCCATCCCATCCCATCCTATCCCATCCCATCCTATCCTATCCTATCCTCTACTATCCCATCCTGTCTTATACCATCCTATCCTATCCTATCCTATCCTGTTTCATCCCATCCTATCCCATCTTGTTCTGTCCTGTCCTGTCCTGTCCTATCCTATCCTATCCTATCCTACTCTCTACTAACTGTATGCTATACTATCTAATCTTGTCCTGTCCCATTGTATGTTATCTTAGTCAGTCTGATCCTGACTTGTTTTGACTATCCTATCCTATCCTATCCCATCCCATCCCATCCTATCCTATCCATCCCATCCCATCCCATCCTATCCTATCCAATCCAATCCAGTCCAGTCCAGTCCTATCTAATCCAATCCAGTCCTATCCTATCCCATCCCATCCCATCCTATCCCATCCCATCCCATCCCATCCCATCCCATCCTATCCCATCCCATCCTGTCCTATCCTATCCTATCCTATCCTGTCTTATCCCATCCTATCCCATCATATCATATCATATCATATAATATCACATCATATCACATCATATCCCATCCCATCCTCTTCTATCCCATCCCATCCCATCCCATCCCATCCTATCCCATCCCATCCCATCCCATCCTATCCTGTCTTATCCCATCCCATCCCATCCCATCCCATCCCATCCTATCCTATCCTATTCTTTCCCATCCCATCCCATCCCATCCCATCCCATCCCATCCCATCCCATCCCATCCTGTCTTATCCCATCCCATCCTATCCTATCCTATCCCATCCTGTCCTATCCCATCCCATCCTATCCTATCCCAAATAGTTCTGTCCTGCCCTATCCTATCCCATCCCATGCTGTCTCATCCCATCCTATCCCATCCTATCCCATCCCATCCTATCCCATCCTATCCCATCCATCCTATCCCATCCTATCCCATCCCATCCCATCCTATCCTCTACTATCCCATCCTGTCTTATACCATCCTATCCCATCCTATCCTATCCTGTTTCATCCTATCCTATCCCATCCCATCCTATCCCATCCTATCCCATCCTATCCTATCCTATCTTGTTCTGTCCTGTCCTGTCCTGTCCTGTCCTATCCCATCCTATCCCATCCTATCCTATCCCATCCCATCCTGTCTTATACCATCCCATCCTGTCCCATCCCATCCCATCCTATCCCATCCCATCCCATCCCATCCCATCCCATCCTGTCTTATACTATTCTATCCTATCCTGTTTTATCCTATCCCATCCTATCCCATCCTATCTTGTCCTGTCCTGTCCTGTCCTGTCCTGTTCTATCCCATCCCATCCCATCCCATCCTATCCTATCCCATCCTATCCTAGCCTATCCTATCCCATCATATCCCATCCTGTCTTATACTATCCTATCCCATCCTGTCCTGTCCCATCCTATCCTATCCTATCCCATCCCATCCCATCCCATCCTATCCCATCCTGTCTTATACTATCCCATCCTGTCCCATCCTATCCTATCCTGTCTTATACCATCCTATCCCATCCCATCCCATCCTATCCCATCTATCCCATCCTATCCTATCTCATCCTATCCTATCCTATCCTATCCTGTTTTATCCTATCCTATCCTATCCTATCCTATCTTGTCCTGTCCTGTCCTGTCCTGTTCTATCCTATCCTATCCTATCCTATCCTATCCTATCCATCCTATCCCATCCCATCCATCCCATCCCATCCCATCATATCCCATCCTGTCTTATACTATCCTATCCTGTCCTATCCTATCCTATCCTATCCTATCCTATCCTATCCTATCCTATCCTATCCTATCCTATCCTGTCTTATACTATCCTATCCTGTCCCATCCTATCCCATCCCATCCCATCCTGTCTTATACTATCCCATCCTATCCTATCCTATCCCATCCTATCCTATCCTGTCTTATCCTATCCCATCCTATCCCATCCTATCCCATCCTATCCTATCATATCCCATCCCATCCTATCCTATCCTGTCTTATACCATCCTATCCTATCCTATCCTGTTTTATCCTATCCTATCCTATCCTATCCTATCCTATCTTGTTCTGTCCTGTCCTGTCCTGTCCTATCCTATCCTATCCTATCCTATCCTATCCTATCCTATCCTATCCTATCCTATCCTCTACTATCCTATCCTGTCTTTCACTATCCTATCCTATCCTATCCTGTCCTATCCTATCCTATCCTATCCTATCCTATCCTATCCTATCCTATCCTATCATATTATATCCTATCCTATCCTATCATATCCTATCCTATCCTATCCTATCCTATCCTATCCTATCCTATCCTATCCTATCCTAACAATCTGAATAGTGGGAGCCTATAATTTCAACTATCTAACTGATATAACAGGAGCTAATAAAATGAGAATTGAAAGGAGAAGTAAGTAAAATCTTGGACATTTCTTCATGACTTTCTGATTGTAGAATTATCACATACAGTATGAATTGTGCATGTCTCTTTGCAATACAACCACAAAACTTGTATTTACAAGCAGGACGTGCTATTCATCAGTCATCACTCTGTGCATCTCTCTGACTTTTGTCATGTCAGCAAAAATGATTGTCACCAAAAAGCCATGTTTTTTTCCGACTACAAATTCTTCTCTGGGGTATGTTCACTGTCAACAAGCAGATGTCAGTCACTAATGACAAACTAGAAGAAGTCAGAAGAGAAGTTTAAATAATAAGCAGTGTGTGGAGCACAAGATTTACTTGAAATGAACACATGAGTAATCGCATGGCTGTGCAATTGTTTTTTTTTTTTTGTGCAAGTGGCACAAAAAACACAGGACAGATGCATGCGTTTGTTCCAGCAGCCGATGAATGTGCAGCCAGCAGATGTTTTGTACCTGGTCTTTTCTAGTCTTTTAAACGATCCTAATATCAAGAGACAACTAAACAGTTGTCCAAGAACCCACCATCTTGCTAAAGGACCCACCACATTCGACCCTATAATCTACTGATCCATAATCCAAAGCCTTCACTCCTCAACTTCCTGTAATCCTGATTGTAAAGACAGATTGTAAGTACTAGCAAAAGTGATGCAGTTCAGGAGCTCAGCAGGATGTTCCAAGGTGTTAAAAGTTATGGAGGAAAGGTGTTTCAATTGGCAGCGGCTACCACTGTTGAAATAGTGA
Organism: Silurus meridionalis; assembly: GCF_014805685.1. NCBI lineage: Eukaryota > Metazoa > Chordata > Actinopteri > Siluriformes > Siluridae > Silurus > Silurus meridionalis. The sequence continues at coordinate 7,129,354 of NC_060912.1, read as the reverse complement.
GTTTCTGGCTGTGGATATTAGCTGGGAAAGAGGGGCTGGAATTTCCCACTGCTGTTCTGAACAGGTCCTACTATGTGTACATTCACAACACAAACACAGAATCCCGGACTGGATACGTTAAAATAGAGAAGGTTATGATGGGGTCTTGTGGGAAGGGAAGGGACGGGATGGGAAGGAAAAGAAAGGAAAGGAAAGGAAAGGAAAGGAAAGGAAAGGAAAGGAAAGGAAAGGACAGGAAAGGAAAGGAAAGGAAAGGAAAGGAAAGGAAAGGAAAGGAAAGGAAAGGAAAGGAAAGGAAAGGATTTGATTTGATTTGATTTGATTTGATTTGATTTGATTTGATTTGATTTGATTTGATTTGATTTGATTTGATTTGATTTGATTTAAAACAACGGGATAGTGTGGAATAAAATAGGAAAGGAAAGGAAAGGAAAGGAAAGGAAAGGAAAGGAAAGGAAAGGAAAGGAAAAGGAAGGAAAGGAAAGGAAAGGAAAGGAAAGGAAAGAAGGAAAGGAAAAGGAATGGAAAGGAAAGGAAAGGAAAGGAAAGGAAAGGAAAGGAAAGGAAAGGAAAGGAAAGAAGGAAAGGAAAGGAAAGGAAAGGAAAAGGAAGAAAGGAAAGGAAAGGAAAGGAGGAAAGGAAAGGAAAGGAAAGGAAAAGGAAGGAAAGGAAAGGAAAGGAAAGGAAAGGAAAGGAAAGAAAGGGAATGGAAAGGAAAGGAAAAGGAAGGAAAGGAAAGGAAAGGAAAGGAAAGGAAAGGAAAGGAAAGGAAAGGAAAGAAAGGAAAGGAAAGGAAAGGAAAGGAAAGGAAAGGAAAGGAAAGGAAAGGAAAGGAAAGGAAAGGAAAGGAAAGGAAAGGAAAGGAAAGGAAAGAAAGGAAAGGAAAGGAAAGGAAAGAAAGGAAAGGAAAGAAAGGAAAGGAAAGGAAAGGAAAGGAAAGGAAAGGAAAGGAAAGGAAAGGAAAGGAAAGGAAAGGAAAGGAGGAAAGGAAAGGAAAGGAAAGGAAAGGAAAGAAAGGAAAGGAAAGGAAAGGAAAGGAAAGGAAAGGAAAGGAAAGGAAAGGAAAGGAAAGGAAAGGAAAGGAAAGGAAAGGAAAGGAAAGGAAAGGAAAGGAAAGGAAAGGAAAGGAAAGGAAAGGAAAGGAAAGGAAAGGAAAGGAAAGGAAAGGAAAGGAAAGGAAAGGAAAGGAAAGAAAATGGAAAAGAAAAGGAAAAGGGAAAGGAAAGGAAAGGCAGGGAAAGGAAAGGAAAGGAAAGGAAAGGAAAGGAAAGGAAAGGAAAGGAAAGGAAAGGAAAGGAAAGGAAAGGAAAGGAAAGGAAAGGTGATGCAGTAAAAAGTGGAATGATGATCCTGTCAATAGAAAATGAGGTCACAGCAGGTACAGCAGGCACACTCACCTGTTATGACCTTTGCTCAGGCAGCAGCTGCTAAGAGACATACTTAACGATTATTAAATCCATTCCTGTATGCTACACTTGCACGAAACCTTCAGAGCAAAGTACACTTGTGTATTTGCCTTTCATCTCTCATCCCTATACCTCTTACTTCTCTTGATTTGTCCATCTATCTTTCCATATCTTTAATCTATCCAATCTTTCATCTATCTACCTCTACCTTGACTATCATTCTTTCTTCACTTTCAGCCATACCATTACCAGTGTTGCTGCCGGGCAAATAGAGACCACATGGATAAATCAGAGATATTGAGACATGCTGAAAAGTAGTGTAGTTGTGTGTAAAGAAGCCAATAGTTTTATGAGAGCTCCACCAAGAGCTGTGTGTCGGCTGCAGATCTGATTACTAAAAATAAAGTGCCCAAGAGTGATGAACGCAATAAGATCATTATCATCATTACAACATTTGGATTGTATGACAACCGCATTTATTTGACATCCTTGAAAGTTTCCAGAGAGAGAACGAACTGTCAGCGAATATTTAACACTGTACGTCTACTTGAACTAATGCAATCGTGATTTATGGACAGAAAATCTGTAAGCTGTGCTCCAGCCACTGGGCCTTTTCTGACTGGAATATCAGCCTCAACGATTAAAAAATTTGAACTGTCTTATAGTGAAGGTTCAGACAGATTCAGATTAGGCAGTTTTTACTGAAAAGCTTTGAAACAAATCTAAAATGTAATGAAAATATTCAAGTCCAAAGCAGACGATTAGCAAACAACATCTACAGGCTAATCCAGAGACATCAAACCATGAGTAAATAATATTTCTTCACAACTTCATGAATTAATGTTTTTGATTTTTAGTCAGAAGAGTGGTGTGTGTCTCTGGCATTGAGAACAGTTGTATGTCTTAAGATCCTGGGTGAATTATGGCATTCAGCAGACGCACTTATCCAGAGCAACTTCCAATGAGCTTATTTATACAGTTGAGCAGTTGAGCATTAAGGGCCTTGCTCGAGGGCCCAGCAGGGGCAATTCGGGGGTGCTGGGGTCTGAATTCATGGCCTTCTGATTAGAAGTCCAACATCTTAACCACTGAGCTATCACCTCTCGTTATGTGTGTTTTGGAAGTAGCCCGTGGCCGCTATGCCTGTAGGCTGTGTTGGATGTTGGGAGTAGGAGATGTTCATAGAATTGAGAAAGAGACATAAATGATCTATTTCAGTTTGTAAATCAGTTTGAATGAATTAAAGTGAATTAGTTGAATCAGTTTGAATGAATTATTTAATATGTTTGAATCAGAGTGCTGTTTTCGCATTTTAGCATTTTCCTACCATTTTGGAGAATAATGATGTAAAATAACAAGAAATTATTCAGTGACTAAAAAAATTACTATTTGAAAAAAGTATTCACAATGTCCTCAATAAGAAGCTTTGAATATTCTTTACAGTTTAGAAAAGATGTTTAGCTTCTTACTGCCTCTGGTTCTCACTGAGGTTCTCACTGAAAAATAAGTACCCAAATCACAATGATGTATAATGTGCAATTGCTACAATATTTACATTTAAATTATAAATAATATAAAATTAATTTTTTATATTAATTTACTCTATTTTCACAGTCCAAATCTTTGAGAAATCATTTTAATTACTTTTAAAAATCCAATTACGAGCGTGATGGCCAGTGTGGTGGTTGTAATTATGTCCATAGTGTCCGGGCCGCCCCTGGAGACCCTCTAACTCCGCCTCTAGTGCAGGGTAACTATAGCGTGTGTAGCAAAAATGAACGTTTATTAAAATAGATAAAAAGGACATTTTGCAACTATCATCAACTCATTCTTTTATGATGATCCATTCGTTTTTTTTGGTTCTAATGATTTTGTTTTATTCACAGTAAGTCCAAACGCTGCTGTTTAAATTAAACAGTGTAGCACTGTTATTAGGCATCTCTATTTGTTTTTAGGCATCTCTGGTTTTCTTTTATATAGAAATGCAGGTGCCGAAATGCTGAATCTAATTGGTTTAAAAAATGTTATCATTAATGCAGTTTCAGTTTTTTTGACAAAAAAAAGATAATCCATTAAACCCATGCATACAACAACCATAAATTTAGAGTAATAATAAAAAATTCCATTAAGCCATAAAAGTGTGATTTATGGTTGAATGATTTCAGGCTCTCGATATCCGAAAGTCGCTCTCTTGTATTTTTCGTTGTTGTACAATCAGTCAATGATTAAACAAAGAGCACAATCACCAACTGTTGCTTTCAGAAAGTCATAAAAATAGAGCAATATGAAGTTAATAACTTTTACTGCACAGTAAGGTCTGGCCTTGGAGCAAATCATTGAGCCTAGTCGTTATTAAAAAGAAACCTGTCGAAATCGTGGGTGGCTGAAATGATACTAATGAAGGAAATAGGTAAAAGGAAATATAACATAAGACTGTCTAGTCATATATAGATATATACACATATAACGTATTAAAGTGAATAGTTTAGGGCAAAAAAAAATCCCTGAGAATTTTTTTTCCACTAATGAGTGTGTATTGTTTGAATTAGTTTTAAGTATTATTGCTGCTAAGGGAAAAAGAAAATCTAATATGCCTCTTTCTGCGGTGTTTTTCCCCCCCATAAATTTAAGAAAAAAATCTCTGAACTGTTCTTGCTCTACAAAAAAAGGCAATTTCTGTCTATGATTTATGGCCGGCACTGTTGGGCTTATATTATTTTTGTAAGTAGTAGCAGTATTCGTGCTGAGCCAAAGCGAATGATGGAGCCTGTACCTCCATGAAGTCAACTTTCCCAACACATGAAACAACACGAAGCAGAGATGCAAGCTGTCTTCGTGCATGTCTGCGTGACTGAGATTCTTTAGGAACTGAAAGTCCACGTAGGCTAAACAAGGCCCTTGACCTTTTTTCAAACCTCCAGAGAGGGGGTAAAGAGAATTTAAGAGGAGCGAGAACAGATATGAAACAGGAAAAATGGGGGAAACAGTGTGGGAGAGGAATGAAAAAAAAAGTGGAACGCAGGGGGTCATAGAGAGATCGGGCGAAAAGGGGAGGAGGTCACATAGAAAGAAAGCAAAGAGAAAAGAAAGAGTGAGAGAAAGCGTGTAGGAGTGTCCGCTCGGCATTCATACCCGACGAAGCTTCCCATGACAGCCAGCGGCCCCATTGAGTGTCACTACCATTCCCACAGGAAGTGACTGTATGTGAATATAATCCATCGTTTTCCTGTTGCCCTTTACATGTCTCCTCTTCCTGGATTAATTATGCTGTCAGACAGCAACTGTGAGAGCACATGGAATGTTTCAAGTTGTCCAATCTAAAAGGTTACTCCGATCTGCTGCTTATTATTGGGAATACAATAATTCAGTTCAAATCATTTTTATTTGTAGAGCCCTTAACAATGGACATTGTCTTAAAGCAGCTTGAAAGAAATAAAAGTGGATATAAAAGAATGTATATGTTTGTTCCTTATAATTGTAAGTGTATCCCTAATGAGCAAACCAATGGCATCTGTGGAAAGGAAAAACTCCCTGAGATCACATCCGGAAGAAACCATGACAGGAACCAGACTCGAAATGGAACTCGTCCTCATCTGTGTGCACTGAAAGTCCACTGATTACAGTTCCATCATTGTTGAGGTATTCAGTGATAAATAGATGTAGTTAAACAAATATTACATTGTTTGGGTTTGGTTTGTGAGCAATAATGCGTTATTGCATGAGTTTGTATCTAGTGTTACAGTAATCTGTAGAACAAAATGGCATGTGTTTTCTTGGTGGGGGCAGGGCATGCATATCAATCACAGCAATCCTAGCCAATGGGTGGGTGTCTGTAAGATCATGTATGTGGAAGAGGGCAGACAGCTTAATAGAATAGAATAGATGCATTTACTTTTAACATGCACTTTACAGCACAGTGAAATTCTTTCTTCGCATATCCCAGCGATGTTAGGAAGCTGCGGTCAGAGAGCAACGCCAACCGTGATAGAGGACCCCTGGAGCACAGAGGGTTAAGGGCCTCGCTCAAGGGCCCGAAAATGGCAGCTTGGTGATACCATGTCTCTTACCCCTGCCCTTTAGGCTGACTAGTGTCCCAGAGGAATCATGTGTTAACCGTTTACAATTAACCATTGATAAATATGATGGTGTGATTTATTTAGAGCTGAATCGAATATAAGAGCTTGACAAATGGCCAAACTAATGATGAATAGTGATTCAGGTGAACAAACATCATGGAGAAAAATAAACAGTCTAAAAATTCGCTCGAAAGTGTGATTTCCTCAAACACTGGACATCCATTAAAGGCTGAAATGTGTCCTTGCATCACAGTCGGAATCAAATCTTCAGTATGCAATTTTCCCTCTTTTCATTTCCTGGAGGACTTTAAAATGCAAGATTATACTTTCTGGTTTGAAATAACATTCTGCTTTCAGTTCAGGGAAAATATGTAGTCCAAAAAAAATCTGAAATAAAGTTCACCATGTTTTCCCTGCTAACCGCAAATAATGTGCTTCTTGCTTCACCTTCTTTTTTTTTGTAAAAACATACATTTTTTGATGGATCACAGTATTTATAGCAGCTCTTTATAACGCTGAGAGTTTATCCCTCAGCTTTAAAAGTATGGATTCCCTGAGTGTGATACTGCATTCTTTAAATCGATTCCACACATTTTTATTTGTATAGCGTTTTTGGAAGAAACCTTGAGAGGAACCAGACTCAAAAGGGAATCCATCCTCATCTGTGTGGCACTGAGTCAGTGTAGACATTAAGTACATGGATCCAGTCTAACAAACATTTTGCCAGACAAGAAGAGCAAACTTCTCGATCTGTTTAGTAGGAATCCTTGTAGGAATTTCCTGAATATTTCGCTTTCATAACGACATCAAAGTTTGATTTGGGTCACCTTCTCTCTACCTGCAGGTGTCAATGAGATAATAGTGATCAGTGTTTATGGGATGTTTTTGAGTTACAGTGAGAAGCTGGGGTTTGTCAGATTCATGGCTTGGCAGCACAAAGCTGGCTGCTTGGGAATTACAAGCAGGTCTTGTGGACGTTCAGGAAGGAGCCCTGCTTTGCTGGGGATATTTGGGTAATCCAGAGCAGACCTACTTGTTGGACATGGGGCTATGGGTGGCATTACATAGAGCGTCTGGCTTGGCATGACCGGTTCTAGGCGGATTACACGGGGCACTGCTGTACCAGCTTGCCCTGGCAGGAACATTTCCAGACACGTGGTGTTTTTGTTTTATTTTTATTTTTTTTGTTGAGTCCCAAAAGAGATTTAAGATTAAATTAAACCATTTATGAGACTTTAGAGATTGATTTGTTCAACATGATGCGATCACAAAAATCTGGGAACATGACAGAAACTGGGCTAATTTAATGCCTACATAAGCTTTTCCGGAGAAACAACATACGCTTACATAACAACTTTTATCATTAAGGCACATTGTCAATAAGACAAAAATATTTTATAGTGCTATGACATATAGACAAAGGTTTGTGGATCATACGATTCATACATGCTTTCTGAAAATCCAATTCCACATTTAGTCCCCATTTAATTTTATAATACTTGCAATGCTTTTTGGAAAATGTTCCACTAGATTATGGAGTGTTCTGGTGGAGATTTGTGCTTATTTAGCTTTAAATAAGGTATTGATGTAAGGAAGCCTGGGGTGCAGTCAGCATTCCAATTCATCCCAAAGAAGGTAGGGTTGAGGTCAGAGCTCTAAAGCAGGCTACTCAAGATCTTCCTTTTCAACCCATATCAACCAAATAGTTATGGAGTTGGGACATTGCATAGAATACCTCATATAACCCGGAAAAGACAGTTGTCCCAATAGTTTTGTCCATATTGTGTTTCTCGGGTGTCATAAAAGATATATGTCAATGGGTCTAATAACACATATTGTTACACAACCTCATCTCATTAACACTCATTATTTTCCCACAGCAGCATATCATGTCATGATTTATTTATTTATTAATCTTTTAATAAATTCGGCTTCAAGCAGCAATTCCCATTTTATGTCCAAAGTGACTTGTTCTGGCAGAGTGCAGCCCTCCATATTATCCAAGAACACAAATCCTGCTAGAACCATAACCCCTAACAGCTGCGAGGATGAAGACGTCAGCCGAGCCAAATTTGGCATCCTGATCCGCCGCTTTTCTACGCATTCCTCCTTGGGGAGTGGAAAAGAGGGGGAACGAAGGGAAGGATGGGCTGTAAGAAACTCCTAAAGGAAATGGCTACTCTAATCTTGATGCTACAAACGGTAGTGAATATAGAAGGAAAGGTTTTTAATGCCATGGACTCGATTATGATGCTTAATAGGGGAGACAGATGTAATTACTAATCCATCACACATTGTGCATGTAAGCGTCAGACCGTAAGTGCATAATTCCTTTCAGATCTCTTATCTCTTGAAGCCTGGCGTTCGTGGCGTCACACGCGAAGGCTCCCTATCAGGAAGGAGAAGGGAGGGAGCTGGATGAAGCAAATACAGATCCGTCTTCCCACACGCTCTGCCAAGTGTCTCTTCAGGAATGCTGTGGGGACGAGAGACCTCATGCAGCCTTTCTGTCACTTCCGTTCTTCCCTACTCTATCGCTTTCTCATTTTCATTCCCACCTTTTCCTTGCTGCCTTCCTGCAGGGCTGCACCCCATTCTCAGAGCTGTCTGATCTGCACAGGGACTCACATCTTTCTCATCTTTCTAAGCCCCTTTCCACATCTTTCTTAGTTTGTGTGTGTGTGTGTGTGTGTGTGTGTGTGTGTGTGTGTGTGTGTGTGTGTGTGTGTGTGTTTGGTCTGATTGAATGAAGATCAGTTTTCCATTTCTGAGTCAAGCAAAAGGCCCTTTTACACCATGACATCCTTTTTTTTCAGATGCTAATTTGTGGGTTCTATTATACTCGCGTCAGCTTATTTTTCACCATTATCTTCTCACAGTTATCTTCAGTTTCTGCAATGAATTTGCTATTGACCGCCAAAAAGGAAAATGATAATATGGGTCAACAAGTGTAATGACTCTAAAAATTTTAATCTGACTGATTTGCACTGGGTGGGACTGCATCAGGAGCAGATAACCTCAGGAAACCCTGTGTACAAATCAGAATTATAAATATACTGTATTTAATAAACTGTATGCAGTAAAAACATCTGACTTTAAACCAGCAGTCAGAGGCTACACAATACCTATATAAGGCCTTTTAACAAGTGATATGACGAATGTCCGCTTTGTAAATTTTTAGTAGAATCAACTGACATTATATTATGTTCAGTGCACTTTTGCTATATAACTGGTTGACCTACAGTCAGGGTTCGGCAGCATTTATGATACATGTAATTCAAATATAAAATAGGATTTTGTCATTTGTGTTTGAGAGGATGATGAAAATGGCTTCAGGGATGAATTTTGTATCAAAATACTTTAGTGTTTGTATATTTGTAGTTTTTTTTTTTATTCTGTAAAATACTTTGTAAGAAGTCTACATGATGACATCATAAAAATGCAGCCTCTGATTGGATTTTTTGCACAGACTTGTTGAGATCAGAACAGAAAATTGATCCTTATGAAAGATTTCGGTGAGGGTAAGTAACGAGCAGGCTGCCAGCTTTCAAATAAGTGTGCCAATGATTGATAAATAAATATTTTATACAATTATGAGTCATTCGCAAACTGTTAAACATTAAACTGTTGGTTACTTCAAAACTAACCTTCATCTGGGAGATCACTGGACAATGTATATGAATATTTGATTTGTTAACTGGTTGCATATGTCAGATTTATTGCGTGACTCTGTGTCATGGTGAAGGAACGGATCAAATAGATCAATCGATAGAACGTTTGCGAAGAAATTAAAAATATAAAAATACATTCGTTAACTTTGATACATGGTGTGACTGCTGTACTTTGTAGTTTATTTAGTGAAGGTATTTGGTATTTCACAATGACCTAATAAAGAATTATACCTACATACAGTACAGACCAAAAGTTTGGACACACCTTCTCATTCAAAGAGTTTTCTTTATTTTCATGACTATGAAAATTGTAGAGTCACACTGAAGGCATCAAGGGCTATTTGACCAAGAAGGAGAGTGATGGGGTGCTGCGCCAGATGACCTGGCCTCCACAGTCACCGGACCTGAACCCAATCGAGATGGTTTAGGGGTGAGCTGGACCGCAGAGTGAAGGCAAAAGGGCCAACAAGTGCCAAGCTTCTCTCGGGGAACTCCTTCAAGACTGTTGGAAGACCATTTCAGGTGACTACCTCTTGAAGCTCATCAAGAGAATGCCAAGAGTGTGCAAAGCAGTACTCAAAGCAAAAGGTGGCTACTTTGAAGAACCTAGAATATGACATTTTTCAGTTGTTTCACACTTTTTTGTTATGTATATAATTCCATATATAATTCCACATGTGTTAATTCATAGTTTTGATGCCTTCAGTGTGAATCTACAATTTTCATAGTCATGAAAATAAAGAAAACTCTTTGAATGAGAAGGTGTGTCCAAACATTTGGTCTGTACTGTATATGTAGCTATGTATTCTTAATAATCATATATATAACTGCAAACTGATATTTAAAATCATAAATAAACGTTATGTTTAAACATTAACTCTAATTATTATTATAATTGTTGTTTTCTAAAAGCTTACTGTTTAACATGAAAAAAAACGCTGACAGAGAGTCTAGTGTAGTCTAGTCAGAGAGTCAAATCTTTTCAAAATCTTTGCACCCATTCAAAAACAAAACAAAAGAAGCATTAATTCCTACACCCTCTATATCAGATTCATTTGAGGACAGTGCAGCTTCTATGCTTAATTGGAAGTTGCTATTCCATGTGTTGGTTCCCCCCCACTGCATGGTCCCTACAACCCCTTGCTGTGGCCTTGTATCCGTAAAAAACACTTAATTTAACAATTCCGATATTGTCTTGCCTAACCGGCAATGACGTGGACTTTTGTGTGGCTGAAAATAGCTGACATTTTGCACTGACCCTCCCTGTCCGTCCACCCATTCCACTGCTCATGAACACTGGAAAGTGTTCTTAAGGTGCAATTTCTCCTTACAGCCCCCCCAAAGTTCAATCCATTACAGCCATTCGATACATAAGCCCCGTGTGCAATGCACCACGGTTGTCATGGCATCCACATAGCAACCGAGTGCAGTGCCGATGACTTCTAGTTACCTTTCGTAGCACAGTTGGAAAAGGGATGGGGTGCAGGGGAGATGAGTTAAGGTGTTTAGACATCCAGAATTGGGGTGATAAAAAAAAGGGTCGA